>NW_021848711.1:1892433-1906411 GCF_003651465.1 Formica exsecta
GTCGTGTAGATATTTTACTATAATGTGCCTTTTTGTAAATAATCCTAATCATTTAGTTTCCCGTTAGACAAACGGCAATTTAGTTGATGTAACGAGGATCAGATCGGTTCACAGAGTAAGGAATCATTTTCATATATTCGTGTTAGCATCACCAAGCAGTAAAAATGATCGCCCATATCATACTCATTACTTCGAATTCACGTTTCTTTCTTTCTTTCTTTTTTCCCCAAATTTCTATATCTTTTGTTTTCCTTTATGTGATTCTATATCTTCATACCTAACATTGACAGCTATTATTTGGAAGAAGAAATCAAGAATATTGTTAACAACACCGTAGATCATTATCATAAGATAAATTGCATTAATAGGGATAACCGTAATAAATAAAAATAATAATATATTTTTTATTTAGCGTTATTATTAAATAAAAAAAATTAATTCTTTAATTCCTCTCTTATTCGTATCTTTCTCTTTACCGTGGCGCAAAGTTATCCCTTCCAGTGCAACCTAATGTCGCCTTAATCTTTAGACCGACGATGATTTTATGTAAATAATTATTAACTATTATGTACCGGAGCTTCAAATTCTCATCTCACACGTATTTGTGATCCGCACTTCCGCTTCGCGATTCACGCATCGACACCGTGACAAATGCGTTTGTCACATTTTCACGCACAATTAAATATGTATCGACGCACAAAAAATATCGCGTGCTCATAACATCGTAGAAACTCACACGTTTCACCATCGACCAAATGATTCCCTTATTTATTTTTAAGATTGAAAGCAGGAGAGGCGTAAAAATTTTTCCAAATATTAACTCTGGTACTACATTTATGTTTGTCTCTTGGATCGATCACATTAATTTAAAAAAAAAACCTTTGTTTACGCTCTTCTGTTTTCTTCATTCTCTCATTCAAGTTATTAACATGTTCCCTTTGCGTTTTCGCACCGACTATGCGTATTCAAGAGATTTTGTTTAATGATTTAGCACATTAATATTTAAAATATTCTCTTTTCAGAGAAGTTGATATTATATAAAAAATCTTTAAAATAGAGTTTATTATAATATATAAAAAGACGGAGTATTGCAAAAATTGAAAGTACAGAGAAAGTGTAATCTGGTTATTTTTTATAAAGTAAGAATCACACTTTCGTTAAAAATAAGCGAGCAAAACCCTTGAAATCGCAGTGGCTACAGAGTCATGTGGTTGGAGAAGTTACTACGGAAGTCGGAAAAATCATCATGTAAAATTGTTCACGTATCAATTCCATCTGCTAATCAATGCATATCCTGAAAAAAGAACACTGTTGTGGCATTGTCACTAATCCTATTGAATCTTACCCGACTTTTGTGACTAATACACAGTGAATTAACGATTGTAACGCCAACTAATAATGTGAATTAACTATTAATTGTAAATAACGATAAATTAATGCAAATAAACGTAAGTAATGATTAAAATGTATAAATGCTTTCATGCGAATGCTCGCATGAGTTGCAGATTTTTTGAACGACGAAGGTATCTTCCGTTTTTTTTTTTTTTGTTATCTTCTCTTTTACAAAAAAAAAAATCTTAAGAGAAATAAAATCATGCAAATTAATTTTTATCGATACAAAATAGAAATCAAAATTGAAAGATACGCTTTTAAGAAATAATTCAATGTATTTAATCATCACTTTCGATGTAACATTATTTATTAATTATAATAAATTGTAATTTGCATTTCTGATTCCATGAAATTACTCGAAGTTAAATCAAACTTAATTAATAGAAGATCGACGGAAGTTGCCGTGTCGCGTCGTGCTTCAAACTTTCTTGCTTTCTTTCGAAAGCTTGTCGAATGTCTATGTCAAACGCGAAGAGGTAAAGAGTGTACAAAAGTTTGCTCACATTCTCATTTGAATGGCGCAGCGTCGTCGTCCGAGCACAGCGGACATCAGAAGACCCAGCGTGGCGGACCTCGAGAATAAGATCAATCAGCCTAGCACACCTCTACGAGATGTCGGACCAGCTGGACCACCCCAAATCGTCGATGTCCAGGAATCGTACTCCGCCGTCGAAGGTAATGCATTCTATTCTTCGTTAGCCCTATCAGACTTTAAAGCTTTAAAAACACAATTTTTTTCATATTCTAATATCTTGTACGGTATTTACGAGTGTGTAAGTAATATTACACTCATTTTTTCCCTCAATATTATATATATTAATATAGAATTATAAAAATATTTTAATATTATATAATTATTATAACTAATATAATATTTTCAATTGCCATATAATTTTCGCGGCTACAATAAAGAAGAACGTTTTTATATTGACATTCTTTGTAGACTCGACGGCGTATCTCACCGTCGCGGTGGAGGGTACACCTGCGCCAACTTTCAAGTTTTACAAGGGCATCACCGAGATTATCGAAGGTGGCCGCTTCAAGTTCCTCACGGATTCGGAGACCAACACGATTACCCTCTGCATGAGGAAGACGAAGCCCAACGACGAGGGCACCTACAAGATCGTCGTGAGTAACATCCACGGCGAGGATTCTGCTGAGATGCAGCTCTATGTTTCTGGTGAGTCGATTTAATCTAACCGTCGACGAAACTTGAAAATCGAATACAAAATATTCACAGCGCGTTTTTGTTTAATATTTATCTATAATAAAAAATATTTTAGTACTATATTATATATATGAATTTTTCAAATTTAATATTTCATACAATATAGTAATACAAAAGTTGCATTAATGCCCTAAATTTTATCTTAAACAAACGAATTTTATTATAATAGACGCCAGTGGCATGGACTTCCGTACTATGTTGAAGAAGAGAAAGTATCAAAAATGGGGACGAGAGGAGGCCGAGCAAGAGAAGGTGGACTTGAAAGAAGTTGAGAAGCCCATGCCGGCGTTGAAGAAAGTGGAAAGGGTATGTATTCTTGTTTGGTTGTACATATATATATGCGCGTATGTGAAAATTATGATATAAACAATATTTTGCAAGAAATTTAATAAGTTTTCAATTGGCGTAGAACGCTAATGAAATTAATTTATATGAATATTACTGACTTCGAAATAGGTTTAATCTGAACAGAATTGTTTCGCGTGATATTCTTTAAAAGGAAGTTGGTTACGCATCATACTTACAATCGTAAATCATCGATGTAATGCACATAACGTCGATGTGCAAATGCAATTTCAGCCATTAACAGCCTGGGAACAGGTGATATAGCAATAATAACATGAATATATAACATAAAAACGTCGTCTATCGAATTATCTGCGTTATAATTTTCTTTTTTTTTTTAATTTTTTTCTCATTTGTTTTTAATTTGTCGATTATATCACAAGATTTAAGACACGCTTCTGTTTAATAGAATTTTCTCATCTTCTTTCACTTTGAAATAAAGTTACAGAACAACATTTTGTCAGATGATTAATTAAAGAAACGCGTAATTTTTTTTTATTTAGCATAGAATTAACAACAACTTCACTGCGTTGTTGATCTGCTGAAACATAATTTACGCGGTGGTGTATCTCTGAAATCTCGGAATGTACTTTTTATCCGTTCCTCTCTCTTCTTCTCTTCTTTCTCTACCTCTGTTCTCTCAGTCGTTACAAAGCGAGCTACATGGACCGAGCTGGTTTCAAGAAGGCGAGGATATAGTGATCATGGCGGAGGGTGTGGAGATCCTTCGAATTTCTCTAGACAAAAAGAGTGAAAGTAACTGGAGCTGGCTCAAGGTTTTTTTCTAACGACCTTATTTAGTGAACCCTAAATGATGATGACAAAATATAACGATGACGAACACTTGAACACTGACAAGACATTAGAATTCACCGTCTGCTTTCTGCATTTTTTAACGTTAAAATAAATTAAATAAATAATTACAAGAATAATTAGGAAGTCGTTAAGAAAATTACCGAATCTTGATTGTTATTAGAAGAGTAAAAATTTTATTCTCATGAGAATAAATCTTAAT
The DNA here is from genome assembly GCF_003651465.1 of Formica exsecta. NCBI lineage: Eukaryota > Metazoa > Arthropoda > Insecta > Hymenoptera > Formicidae > Formica > Formica exsecta. The sequence continues at coordinate 1,896,414 of NW_021848711.1, forward strand.
TGTGTCAATTAGTTCTTCAGTTTTCCTCTGCCTTTGTCGCACAAGCGATGTAACTTTCTTTTTTATCCTTAACGTGTGCACTTTTATGTATATGTATGATTTAGAGTTAATGCTGCAAACTACAACTTTTCTCAATTTGCGCGATTAATACAGATGTTGCAAATTATTAATCAAATTTCAAATAATCTATTTTAACTTACATTGCTCAATATTGATAAAAATTCGCACGCAAGATTAATATTTGATATTTTTCTTAAATAAATATGTAAATTATATTATAGATTATTTTACCATGCTTATATTGAGGGTTGGCTGCATATTTTTACACTGTATCATCACATTTTTTTATTAACAAGCAACCACTATTAACGTAATAAGAAAGCCTATAGTGAAAGAAAGAGAACATGAACTGTCAATGAAACGTGTGATGAAATTGACAACATTTCAAATTTACTGCATGTAACATCTCATATTGAGGGAAGCATTATCTCTAAACGCGTAGAACTCTATCGCAGTAAAAGATAAGAACTCTGATATACTCAATTCCGCAGTTTCAAATGTCTAATCAAAATGTTTAACATATGCCTCATATATAAAAAGCACATTATACAATTGAAAAAAATTAGCTCGTCTTTCTCTTTCTTTTTTTTAAATCTCTTTTTTATTAAATATATATTTTTTATCAGAGTTCTTTGATGATTGCTATTAGAGTGGCTATAAGAGTGGCATTAACCATAATGTGTGTGTATATCCGGGCATGCAGGACATCTTCGACATTCAGCGCAGGCCAAGTTTGCAGGAGCTAATCGTCGACTGGCCAAAACTAGCGACATGCGCCAAGGAGAAGGTTCGCGAAAAAAAAAATCTTTAAAGCAACACATCCTTGCATTAGAATCCAAAAACCACGAAACAAAACTGCCCCCGCAAGGCTTTTATTTGCACGGTGTATTCAGGTTAATTAAACATTTCTCAAAATATATATCGCAGATTTAAAAATCTACTTTTTTTTACATAAAAAATAATTTAAAATTACAAAAAAAGAACATATAATAAAATAAGATTTATTTTATGTTCCGATTTTTTCTTTACGATTATAATTTGCCAGAATACCCGTGTTCTTTGAACTTTCTAAACGTGATGCTTTGAACGAAATATAAGACAGAAAAACTTGCGTCGCGTTGTTACGTGGCAAAGAGATCAATTCTTGCGCAATGTGGGCGCTTGAAAGATATATAACTGCGATTGATCTTTTTGTTTTATTAAAACGGGATGTTACATTGATTTGACTGAGAATGCAAATCAAATAAATCAGTAAAAACATGACAAAAGCCAGTTAATCGCAAGAATTTTAAAATTATAATTGATCGAGTCAGAATTTTGCGAAAAACGTAATGATTAAATTAAGATTTATAATTTTCGATGAATTATTTCAGAATTCTTGCGACTATTCACGATTGAGAAATCCCTTTTTTTGGCCTGCGCTTTTCCAAATAATTTCTATAAATTGTAAGATACTATATAAAACAGAGATGTAAATATATAAATTTACGTAACAGAAATAAAAATTAATAAATCACGGCTGAATCGTCCACGCTTCTCATGCTTGGCTTAATTAAAAATAAGTACTCTTATTATCACGCATGTGATCATACGCTTTCGTATTTGTGAACTAAAATATTAACAATGTAGATATTTAATCTTATCTCACATTTTCAAATAAATTATATAAATTATTTAGATTTAAGACATTTTAGACATTCTTCGTTATCGCATTTCGCTCTGTTGAGTTATGTGACTTATATATGTGCAAAATTGCAAAACTATTGATGCAATTAGAAGTAAACAGCCATCATTAACTAAAAATAATAACTACACATTATATTTAATAATTGTTTTAACATAATATACTTTAAATAATATTCTGTAATAATTTATAGCTTAATAATTATCGTAACTCTTTATATATAATTGTATATATACATATATTATAACTGTTATATATAATTATTTAGTGATTTTAACTATACATAGTACTAATCATGCATAATTTATAATAGCAATGATTTATTCAGGAAGTTCGAAATAACTAGAACTACGAAACTGTAAAATAGCAATGACAATCAAATTCTGAATAAAAGCCCATCGGGGTTCTTCGCTGAAAACGATCAGCAAATAAGATTGACAACCGCGTCAGGAGAAGCTACTGTGATTGCGGATTTTCCTTTTGTTGTTTCTAGAATAGTGGATCGCGTAGGCCGTCTCTGGCCGAATTAATTCCCGACTGGCCGATCCTGCATCACTTCACCAAGACGGAGGTTGGACCGATTCTTACGTGAATTGAATTATTTCATCGATAATATCACGTGATATTGACTGTCGATGTTTGCCTGTCGCTGTTTATCTCAAACAGTCTCCGAAACTCGACGATCTGTTTGTCTTCTTTCTCTGACTCGCTCGAGAAATCTCTCATTCTTTCACTCGACAATACTTTTGTACAAATTAATCGTTTCTCCTTAAATTCTACTTCTCTTCTGTGGCTTCGATTAATGAACTTTATTATCCTTTAATTAATTTCTTAAAATTGAAGTTACTTTATTTCCACTATTGCACCCTCTTCAATCTTTATATAACTTTATCTCTTCTAATTCTTCTCTTATTCTTCCGATAAACACATTCTGTATAATTTTAAAACTTATTTAAAGGGATTCTAATTTGTGACCATTTTTATAATGAAGCAATTTGTTAACTTAGACAGTTAAAAAAATAGGAACACTTTTTATAATAAATTAATAATTATTAATAAATTAAATTAAACTTGAAATATATATTTTTTATTAGAATATTTCTTATATTATTATATAAAAGTGTGGTGTTCAAATGTTATAAATTAATTTTAAACTCATAAACCCACACAATATATATCTTCATATTATTAATACTTTTATTTCTATTTTAGATTCTAAAATTGATATTGTGCATATATTAATTTTATAAAATAAAACTATTAAAAATATATCTTCTTTCAATATATTGAACTGATTGAAAAAACGAGACGATAGCCACAATTGGAATTCCTAATATCAAATATATAATGTCTTTTATCATCAATGTCGTGTTTTGAATGTATCGTAAGCGGCGGCTTCTTCAGCAATTATCTTCTCGCGCATCTTGCTCGAGCAGTGACGAACAATCTTCTCGAGAAAGCCTACTCTGACTCTTCTCTTTTTCAAAACTGTTTAACAATCTTAACAGTAATAAGCATGACGAGTTACAGGCTTGAAAATGTCCGGTCCAGCCGACGAACGATCGATCGAGCTTCTTGCAAATTTTTCCATGTTTTTCTCTAGAATATTTTTTTCCTAGAGTCTCTCTCGAAGTATTCATGGAGACTTTGTCTTTTTTTTGTCGTCTGTTACCCTCCGTTCTTCTGCTCGTACGGAGAGGCAGCGGCGGCGTTTTTTCGATTTTTTTCATCGATTTTTTCTTCTATCTTTATTGTATCGCCTGGCAAAGCTGTCGATGTTGAACGATATTACTACTGTGGAATTCCTCGGCTAAATTCACGAACATGATTCATGGTTGATTGATGATTCTCTCATTTGCAGAAACAAGAGAGCTTCCTGAAGCCACTGGTGGATCAATATGCCAAAGAGGGCAAGGACAAGAAGGTCGTCTTCGAAGCGAACTTTTCGAAACCGAACTGCAAACCGAAATGGTTCTTCCGAAAGGATGTGAGTGTGTTGAAAGAAATAATTTCTTCAATTATTTAATATTATTTATTTTTATATTGCTGCGAAATTTATTTAATTAAAAAATTTTATATATGATATATTCTCTATAATTATAAAAAAGTAGAATAAATAGTGATATTGATTATTTGTTTTTTGTACAGGAATTATTCGCATCGGCCAAATATAAATTTAAAAACGAGGAAGATTGCTATCAGCTAATCATTAGTGGACCTAAAGTCGAAGATACTGGAAAATACACGATCGAAATTGCCGGGGTATCCAGCACAGGATTCCTCAATGTGGACGGTATATATTTGTACTAAACTCTTGTTTTCAATCAAATATTTGTTATAGAAAAAAATATGTTTATAATATCTCAAAATTTCAGAACCTGATCCAACATATACGTTCACAAAACCGCTGCCGAAGAAAAGCAGTGGCTTCACCAAGCACGAGACTTACATGGAGTGTACAGTCAGTTCCAATCTGGCACAAGTTTCCTGGTATAAAGGCAAGACGAAACTCGAGGTAATTATCGCAGTAAAAATTCGAGTGAAACATTATTTTCGACACTTCTCGATGTTAAATGTTGTTCTTTAGGATGGAGACCAGTTCAGTATCTCGAAAGACATGTCCGGCGTATGTCGGCTAACGATCAAAAGCGCAACCCTCGAGGATAGTGGCGAATACAGTTGCAAGATAAGCAAACAGACGGATAAGACAGATACTGTTCTTACTGTAGTCGGTAAGAGATATAATTTTAATATTATAATATTATATAATATATATAATATTTTTTTCTATGATATGATTTTGCCTAAAACATTTTGTCAAACTTACAAAATTTAATGATGATTTCTCCTTTTCAGAATATCCTTACAAGTTCGTCAAAGTGTTGAAGCATCAGCAGCTGGTAGAAAAGGAGACACTGACCTTGCTTTGCGAACTCGATGATGCTGCGGGTGAAGTTCAATGGTTTAAGGGTGACCAAGCGATCACACCTGACAAAAGGTACTTTAAATTAATAATATATTTTCCACTTATCTATCTCTCTTCTGAGAATGCTTTATATAAACAATTTCTTGTGCTATCAGAGTGCAAATCAAGGAAGATGGCAGGAAACGAAAGCTTGTTATTAAAGACTGCAAAGTCACCGATGCCGGGCTGTATTCTTGTGTGAGCAACGCCGATAAAACGGAAGCCGAAATTGTGATTAATTGTAAGTAACAAAGTTACTTTAATTTATTCTCAATTATTCAATCTCGGAAAAAAAGTATTAAAATCATGTATTCTTGTGCAAAAATCACAGACGCCAATCGCTTCAACAAGAAGTTGAAGGACACGGTTGCGATAGAGAGAGAGAAGCTGGTGCTGGACGTCGAGCTTCAGGATCAGACCGCGCCGGCCGTATTCTACTTCAACGGCCAAAAAATCGAGCCCAACGAGAGAATAGAGATCAAGAATCTCGGCGGTGGTAAACATCAGTTGGTCTTCAACAAAGCGGAGATGACGGACGACGGTGAGATTATGTGCGAGAGCGGTCAGCTGACCAGCAGCTGCAAGCTCACCGTGAAGAAGGGCGAGAGCAAGCCTATCGTCGATTTTCCCGATAAGGTCGAAGGACCTTGCAGTGCACCGTTGATCTTTGTTGTGCCTTTCAAAGGTAATGGCTCACTCGTATTTTATTTACATTTTATTTTTACATACTTATATTATATTTTGATATTTAATTATATTTTATTTATAATTTGTATAAATTGAAATAAAAAGACAGTAAAATATAAAAGAACTTTAAAAAAATATAACAATGTGTAAATATATGTTCTGGATTGCAAGTTGTGACACTTATATTTGTAATCTATACAGTCGATGGCACCAAGCAAAGTCAAGTGGAAGCAAAACTGATGAAAGATGGTAAACCGCTACCTCTCAAGGAAGTCGAGATTGTTGTCGGCGAGGATAAAATTACGTATAAGATCAAGAAACCTCAGCGCGAGTCATCCGGAATCTATCAGATAAAGATCGGTAACAATCAAGGCGAAGAAGTAAAGGACGTCAACATTGTTATGCAAGGTTTATAACATTTTTTAAAAATTATTTTTAAAAAATCTTGCATCTCTTCTTTGTATTTTTTCTTTATTTTTAAATTATTCTCTTCAGACGTTCCATCTTCACCGTACGACGTTGAGGTCAACGAGATTTTCCAGAACTCCTGCGTCGTGTCGTTTAAGCCGTCCAAGGATGACGGCGGCACTCCTATTACGAAATACATCATCGAGCGTCTCGATCTCAGCTTGAAATCTCAATGGGATAACGTGGGCGAAGTCATGTTGGGCGAGAAATGTGTCTACAAAGTTGCAGATCTTGTTGCGAAGAAGGAGTACAAGTTCCGCATACGAGCCGTAAACAAGCTCGGTTCCAGCGAACCGGCAATGTTCGCCAAGCCTGTCTTAGCCAAGGATCCATGGGGTAAGTTTGTCGAACCTATATTAATCAAAATTTATTATCATCTCTATGTATATAAAATTTGATTAAATATATATATATATGTATATAAAATTTAATTAAAAAATAGTTTTATTTAAATATGAACATTAATTCTAATAATTTAATCTGAAAAATTTTTACATTCTGATTTTACTATTCATAAATATGCCAATTTTGAAATAGTATAAAAAACAAAGGGCTTTGTCGACACTTTACAGATGAGCCAGGCAAACCGACAAACGTCGATGTAACCGACTGGGATAAAGATCATGCTGACTTGACATGGACGAAACCAGAGAATGATGGCGGTGCACCGATCACTGGTTACGTAATCGAGTACAAAGAGAAATTCGGCAAGGAATGGGTGAAGGGCAAGGAGATCGAGGGTGACGTCACTCAAGCGACTATTGACGGTCTAAAGGAAGGCACGCAATACGAGTTCAGAATACGGGCGGTGAACAAGGCCGGTCCCGGTGAACCGTCCGACGCCACGAAACCGATCATCGCCAAATGCCGATTCGTCAAACCATACATCATCGGCGAAGGTCTTACAAACCTGGTTGTCAAAAAAGGTCAGGTCATCAAGTACGACATCAAGTACGCTGGCGAGCCGGATCCGGAGGTACATTGGTTGCTCGGTCAGAAGGAGATTGTCCAAGACGCGGCCGAGAGGATCACGATCGACAAGTACGAGAGAAATACTGTGTTGACAGTCAGAAGGACTACCCGACCTGATTCCGGAAAATACAAATTGGTGCTGACGAACAGTTCCGGTACATGCGAGAGCATCGCCGACGTCGTCGTTTTAGGTAAGTTTATCGTGTCTGTTAATGTACGAGACGTTCCGGATAGAAGTCTCAATTGATGTTTCTTTAATAAAAATGTTAGTAAAAAAAAAGAAAATATTCTTAAAAAATAATTTTAATTAATTTATAGAATAAATAATTTAATAATACAAAATCTAAGATTAAATATTAGTAAAACAGTATGAAATTTATTTAAAATTATATAAAACCAGTTTTCCATTTGTTTTCATCTTGTTTATAAAAGAATAAAATTTATTAGAATATCTCGAATATAATCATTGCATCTTATTCCCCTGCAGACAAACCATCGGCTCCATTAGGACCGCTCAAAGTAGAAGAAGTCCGCGCCGATCACGTCAAGGTCAAATGGGATTCACCCGAGGACAACGGCGGTACCGATATCACGGGCTATGTGTTGGAAAAGATGGACTTAGACACCGGACGATGGATTCCAGCTGGAGAAGTCGGCCGCAACGAGAAGACCTTTACGTTCTCTGGCCTGACGCCCAAGAAGAAGTACAAGTTCCGCGTCAAAGCGGTCAACAAGGAAGGCGAGTCCGAACCCTTGGAGGTTGAGGAAGCTATTCTCGCGAAGAATCCTTACGGTAAGGACGTATCTGATTTTGCTGATGATTAATAGTTTTAAATTAGATAATTAAAATATTATTAATTTAATTAAATTTTGTTATATATTAGAACAGCGTATTTTATATTTTATACATTTTTTTCGACAGATGAGCCTGGCAAGCCTGGCAAGCCGGAAATTTTCGACTACGACAATGTCAGCGTGTCGCTGAAATGGGAGAAACCAAAGAGCGATGGTGGCAGACCGATCACTCACTACATCGTCGAGATGAAGGACAAATTTGCCGCCGACTGGATCGAAGTGATGAAAACTACCGATTCGACTCCCGAGGCTAAAGTTGAAGGCCTCAAGGAAAAGATGGTGTATCAATTCCGCGTTCGCGCTCACAACAAGGCCGGTCCTGGCGAGCCCAGCGATCCCACGGACAATCATCTTTGCAAACATAGGAATTGTAAGTTGAAATTTGTATAGTTTAATCTAGATCTTTTCTCTCGTTTCCTCCTTTTTACAGTTTTTATAATTATTAAAAAATTGCTTTTTACAATGAAGTAATTTATCAAAATTATTACAAACTTGCCACCTACATAATCTTACTCTTGTTAGATGTTTATTTTTTAAGAGAAAATTAAATATGATATGATATATTTTGGAAATATTTTATATTTCTCAAATAAAAAAATTGCCTAATTAATTTATAAGAAGGATATTCAACTCTTAAAATTAAAAATTAATTTTTTCAGTGAGACCAAGAATCGACCGGACCACCTTCAAGTCCATCATCATCAAAGCTGGTCGCACGCATAAATGGTCTGTGGATGTGTCTGGTGAACCACCGCCAGAGATTAAGTGGATCTGGAGGGATAATATCCCGCTGACCACTACCGAACGCATCAAGATCGACAATGTCGACTATCATACAAATTTCACAATCGTCAATGCGATGCGCAAGGATACCGGAAAATATACCCTAATCGCCGAGAACGCTAACGGCAAGGATGAGGAAACCGTCGAACTCACAGTACTCGGTAAATCTCTAATTTTCAAACTTGATTTTTCCTCGCGATACAATCTAAAAATTAAAATATATATGCAATAATTTATTAACGATTTAAAATATAACTCGATTAAAGTTTAATATATTTTTATCTAGTTTTTATATTAATTACACGATTTCTGAAAAAAATAAAATAAAATAAAATTACTATAGAGTGAGTAGTATTAGAAAAAAGTCTTAATTCAAGCACTAAATCTCTTGTTGCAGGAAAACCGAGCGCTCCTAAAGGACCTCTGGAAGTAAGCGACGTCACCAACACTACGGCTAAGGTGAAATGGGAGAAGCCGGAGGATGACGGTGGTGTGCCGATCAAAGAATACGAGATCGAGAAGATGGACACAAAAACCGGAAAATGGGTCAGAGTGGGCAAAATACCTGGAAATTCGCCGATCACGGAATTTGAGGTGACTGGCCTGAATCCCGGAAGCGAGTACAAATTCCGGGTGACAGCTGTCAACGACGAGGGCGATTCGGAGCCTCTGGAAAGCGAACGCGGCGTCGTCGCAAAGAATCCATATGGTATATCGATATTTTTCATTGAGATGTATATAAAGACCTTAATTTATCAAAATATCTGAAGAAATATTCGGAAAATTATATTATGCATTATTTATTAATAAGTTCTTTAATTAGTTTAAAGTTTCTTTTTAAATTAAAATAGGTTTTGTGTGCAATTATCTTTACAAGATTTTAATTTAAAAATTTAATTGCGTTAAATATCAAATATTAAAAAGTTACAATATATTTTTTGAGATATAATTTATCTCCGTTATATTTAGCGTGTTAAATTTGTATATTAATTCACGATAAATTCAGAATGAAATTTAATTGAATACAATTCTTTTTAAGACGAACCTTTGAAACCTGGAACCCCCGAGATTACCGATTATGATAACGAGTCCATAAGCTTGAAATGGACTCCGCCCGAGTTCGATGGAGGTGCACCGATCGAGAAATACATTATCGAGAAGAAAGATCGGTATAAGCCTGATTGGGAGAAGGCTATCGAGGTGCCTGGAGATCAGCTTGAGGGCAAAGTACCCGATCTGAAAGAAAGGGGTGAATATCAGTTCCGAGTCATCGCTGTGAACAAAGCCGGACCCTCGCCGCCGTCAGACGCGTCGAAGATGCAGATCTGCAAGCACAAGGCTCGTAAGTTCTCGCAAAAAAAAAAGATATTATTATAAAAAAGTATTACATTTTTTCACTCTAATATATATACCATGAAATAATGTTGTGTTGTACAATTTTGCCCGCTTCAGTGAAACCAAGGATTGACAGAACGAACCTGAAACCAATTGTTGTGCGAGCCGGCAAACCCGTCAAGTACGACG
>NW_021848711.1:1906665-1909383 GCF_003651465.1 Formica exsecta
TTTATAGAAAATAAGAAATATGAATAAATTAAAAAAGATCCATATATTCATAATAATTATAATAAAATAATTTACAATAATGTTATACTTTATTTTTCATAGTGAAACCACGTATCAATCGTGACAAGCTGCAGACTATTAAAGTCAGAGCAGGCCAATTAGTAAAATTGGAGGTTGATATCGAAGGTGAACCTCCTCCAACTGTTACCTGGAGCTTCGCCGACGCTCTACTCCAAACCGGAGCAAATGTTAAAATCGATAACGAAGACTATCTCACTAAGATCCAGTTGACAAACACAAGTCGCAGATTAACTGGCAAATATACCATCAAAGCTGTAAACGATTCCGGACAAGATGAAGCTGACGTGGAGATTAATATTCTCGGTATATAAATAAAATTTGTCTATATTTCTTTTTAATTCAAATATCTGAAAAAAAAGATATTATTATAAAAAAGTATTACATTTTTTCACTCTAATATATATACCATGAAATAATGTTGTGTTGTACAATTTTGCCCGCTTCAGTGAAACCAAGGATTGACAGAACGAACCTGAAACCAATTGTTGTGCGAGCCGGCAAACCCGTCAAGTACGACGTGGACGTGCGCGGTGAACCACCACCGGAGATTAAGTGGTATCACGCCGGCAACGAGGTGAAATCCGCTGAGAACATTGAGATAGTCAACATTGATTACAATACAAAACTCACCATCTCCGATAGCCTACGGAAGAATACCGGCGTATGGAAGGTCAAGGCTGTCAATCCTCACGGCGAGGACGAGGCAGAGGTCGAAGTAACGATATTATGTGAGTGGCTTACACAAAAGTATCTCCTTTTTAAAATTATTTTTTAATATTAAAAAAAAATTTTTTTAAATTTAAATTATTTAAATTATTTAATTCTTATACATAGCTGCTCCCGGAAAGCCAAAAGGACCGCTCAAAGTGTCGGATGTCACGAAGAACGGTTGCAAACTCAAATGGGATAAGCCGGAGGACGATGGCGGCAAACCGGTCACTGGCTATCAAGTAGAAAAACTGGACAAATCGACCGGCAGATGGATACCCGTCGGTCGCACCGCGGATACCGAGATGGACATAAAGGGTCTTCAAGAAGGGCATGAGTACGAATTCAGAGTAAAGGCTTTGAATGAGGAAGGAGAATCGGAGCCGCTCGTGACAGACGGCTCCACGCTCGCGAAGAACCCTTACGGTAAATTTTTAATATTGTGTCAAATAAATGAGAAATTTTTGGATGGAATAAATTAATCGAAATATAAATTAATCAAGAATAAGATATTAAATATAATAAATTTACATTGAATATGATTTTCTTTCGACAGATGTCACAAGTAAACCCGGAACACCAGAACTGGAGGATTGGGACGTCGATCGCGTTGATCTTAAATGGGAACCTCCGAAAAACACCGGCGGTGCACCGATCACAGGCTATATCATTGAGAAGAAGGAGAAACCTTCCTCGCAGTGGGAGGAAGCTGCCGTTACGGACTCGCCACAACCCAAAGGTCGCGTTACCGGCTTGAAAAAAGGTTCCACTTATCAATTCCGTGTACGCGCTGTTAACAAGGCTGGACCATCGGAGCCCAGCGATCCGACCAAACCACACGTTGCTAAAGCAAGATTCCGTAAGTACTTTACTTTGTTAACTGGTTAATTGAAAGAGTAATTTCTAGGAATTATATATACATAAAATTCCACACATTTAATAATTATAAGTTGGAGATACAAAATTAAATTAAAACTTTATTATAATTTAATAATAAAATGTTCATTTCAAATTTAATTAATTTTAATTTCAAATTTTCTAATATAAATTAAAATTTGATTTATCTTTTACATTTTATAGAAAATAAGAAAATCGATAACGAAGACTATCTCACTAAGATCCAGTTGACAAACACAAGTCGCAGATTAACTGGCAAATATACCATCAAAGCTGTAAACGATTCCGGACAAGATGAAGCTGACGTGGAGATTAATATTCTCGGTATATAAATAAAATTTGTCTATATTTCTTTTTAATTCAAATATCTGAAAAAAAATCTTTTTTATATTTTTTAACTAAACAATAAACTTTTAGGATAAAAATTATTTTTATCCAAAAAAGAGGCGTAAATTATATAATATACATATATTTACATACATATAACTTTATATAATTTTAATTTATATTATATAATTTTAATTGATTTTAACAGACAAACCTGGAAAGCCGGAGGGACCATTGGAAGTGACGGACGTACACAAGGAGGGTTGCAAACTGAAATGGAGCAAGCCGAAGGACGACGGTGGTCTTCCTTTATCCAGTTACATAGTAGAAAAAATGGATGTGACGACAGGTCGGTGGGTACCGGCTGGTATTGTGGACCCTGAAAAAACCGAGCATACAATTACCGGCTTGGAACCCGGCCACAAATACGAATTCCGTGTGAAGGCTGTGAATGAGGAGGGTGAATCGGAACCTCTGCAAAGCGATGTCGCCATCGTAGCCAAGAATCCATACGGTATAGTATTATAATCTTCATTATAATGTTCGTATTTATTTTTACATATAATTCTATTCTGGATTAAATATAATTTTAGATACACTATAACTTATGTGTAGTATACTCTGTGTTTTACTGGTAGTACAATTTATAAATAGTAACTGTTTTCTATAATTATAATATTACAGATAATATATTATTCTCTTTCC
>NW_021848711.1:1909522-1910041 GCF_003651465.1 Formica exsecta
CTTCAATAGATGAAATCTTGCTCAATTTTATCACAGTGATTATTATTATTACGGTAAAATATCGATTAAAAAGATGATGAAATTTTTCTCTTCAGTTATATAAATATATATATATTTTTTTTAATTTCTTTAATTTTATTAAAGTATATATAAATTTATAGAATGCTTTCTGAAATATTTCAGATGCTCCGGCAGCACCTGGACTCCCAGAGATCATTGATTGGTCGGAAAATATGGTGAAACTCAAATGGGAGCCACCGATAAGAGACGGCGGTGCACCAATTACCGGATATATTATCGAGATGAAAGATAAGTTTGGTAGTAACTTTGTCAAAGCCGCTGATGTCGAAGGGCCCATATGTACTGGCACAGTTCCCCGGTTGGAAGAGGGCAATCAATATCAATTCAGGGTACGCGCTGTCAACAAGGCTGGTCCTGGTGAACCTAGCGAGGCCACGAATCCGCATACTGCTAAAGCCCGTTGGCGTAAGTAAAGTCTTACATTATTATTAAAGACTA
>NW_021848711.1:1910320-1915285 GCF_003651465.1 Formica exsecta
CATAGAAAAGAAAATATATATATATTATATATATAACGATTTATTTAAAAATTTTATAAGTTTCTACATCGATAATGAGCATTCTTTACCAATTTTATTTTATTTTACTTTTGCAGTGAAACCATACATTGATCGCACAAATCTGCAAGCTATAACAGTGAAAGTCGGCCTCACCGTGACCCTAGATGTGAACATAATTGGCGAACCACCACCAAAAGTGACTTGGACTTTCAAGGAGAAGGAACTCGTGTCAGATGATACGATACGAATCGACAACATTGATTATAACACTAAATTCTTCATCCTGAAAACTAAACGCGCGCACACCGGCAAATACGTGATTAAGGCTAAGAACGAGGTCGGCGAAGATACCGCCGAGGTAGAAATTACCGTCCTCGGCAAGCCTAGCAAACCAAAGGTAATCTAATTTTTTAACTCCGGACATGTAATTATAATTCGCATGCATAGAATATTTATAAAAAAGATTAAAATGAAGTGTTTAAAATTACAATAATTAATTAATTATCCATTAAATTCAAAAAATGATATATTATCTTCTAATTAATCCTTTTTTTATAATTCAGGGTCCGTTGGAAGTGACTGATGTAAATAAGCATGGCTGCAAGCTTAAGTGGGACAAACCGGAAGACGATGGCGGCTCACCAGTCGAGTATTATGAAATCGAGAAGCTGGATCCTCTCACGGGACAATGGATACCCTGCGGTCGCAGCACCGAGCCCGAAGCTACCATCACCGGACTGCAAGAGGGCAAGCCTTATAAATTCCGCGTGAAAGCCGTCAACCGGGAAGGAGAGTCCGATGATCTGGAGGCAGACAAGTCTATCATAGCCAAAAATCCGTTTGGTACGTATATATAGAGTATAAAATATCAAATTCGAAATCTACGATTATTTGGAATAAAAAGCCAGAATCTTTGAATATTTTTACACGACATTTTACACACTTCTTTCTTTATTTCAGACGAACCGGGCAAGCCCGGTAGACCGGAACTCAAGAACTGGGACAAGGACTTTGTCGATCTCGAATGGACTCCGCCCAAGGATGACGGAGGTGCACCGATCGAAAAGTACATTGTACAGATGCGAGACAAAGAGGGTAGACAGTGGGTGGATGTCGCCAAGGTCTCGGGAGATCGCACGGCCGCTAAAGTGACCGACGGTATCCAGGAGGGTCACGAGTACGAGTTCAGGATTGTGGCGGTCAATAGAGCCGGACCTGGCGAGCCCAGCGACACTTCGAAGAGCGTCGTCGCCAAGCCCCGATTCTGTAAATAGATAATATATTTATTCATCTTGTGCTTAAATTTATTTATCAGATTTGATTATCCAATTTTATATTTAATTTTAATCAATTATAATAATATAAATGCCTGTTCCTGTGTGCAGTGGCACCGCACATCGATCGCAAGAACCTTCAGAAGAAAGTCATGCGAATCGGCCAAATGCTGCGGCTCGAGGCCGACATCAAGGGCGAACCGCCTCCGGTCGTCACGTGGAAACTCAAGGACACGGTGTTGAAGAGCATGGACCGACTTAAGATCGAGAACGAGGATTATCATACTACGTTCATCTTCAGTAAGCTCCAGCGCTCGGACACCGGCACTTATACCGTCATCGCCAAGAACGACAGCGGCACCGATCAAGTTGACGTCGAGCTTCAGGTTTGTGTTTACTTACGTGAATTAAATCCTATAAATATCGCTCATCAAATATGTTTAAGTAATTAATCTAATTGATGTTGTTTTGTGATAATCATCAGGTGCTGAGCAAACCCAGCAAACCGAAAGGACCGCTCGATGTGTCCGACGTCACGGCCGAAGGTTGCAAGCTGAAATGGAACAAACCCGACGACGACGGTGGCGAGCCGGTTGACCATTATGTCATCGAGAGAATGGATGTAGATACAGGACGTTGGGTACCATGCGGTACCAGCAAGACACCGGAGGCAGATGTTTCCGGTTTAAACGAGGGCAAGGATTATCAATTCCGTGTCAAAGCTGTTAATTCCGAGGGCGAATCCGAACCTCTGGAAACGTCGACACCGACAACCGCGAAGAATCCTTACTGTGAGTAACTCCGCTTATTTATATTCGCGATTGTTCCATTAATTTCTTTAATTTCTTCTTTCTTTATCAATTTTGATTTTGCAATAATCAAATTTGTTTTAAAAATTTCCAACATTTTCTTTGTTTAGAAAAAAATATTTACATATTAGAATTTATATTCTTCTGTAAAAATATGCAAATTATAAAAAAAAGTTTTTCTTATATACATCTTATAATATTTAAATATTATTATACTATCACATTATTTATGCAGTTTTAATTTTTTATTATAGCCGAGCCCGATGCGCCCGATAAACCCGAATTGAAAGACTGGTCGAAGAATCATGCAGACTTGAAATGGAAGGCCCCGAAGAAAGACGGCGGCGCTCCCATAGAGAAGTACATCATCGAGAAAAAAGACCAGTACGGCAAATGGCAAAAGGCCGTAGAAGTTCCAGGCAACAAGACCGAAGCCAGAGTGCCAGATCTCATCGAAGGTCAAAAGTACCAATTCCGAGTTAAAGCTGTGAACAAGGGTGGCCAGAGCAAGCCCAGCGAGCCCAGCGATACCTTGACCGCCAAGGATCGTTACGCCGCGCCCAAGATCGACCGCACCAATCTGAAGGACATCACGATCAAGGCCGGTAACATTATTCGGCTGGACGTCAAAGTCACAGGCGAACCGCCGCCAAGCAAGACCTGGTTCCTTAACAAGGCCAAACAGGAGTCTGGTAACGTTCTCACCATCGAGGTGGAGGACTATAAGACCAAGTTCGTGATCTCGTCGGCGACCAGAGCGCACTGTGGCACGTTGACCTTAAAGGCGGAGAACAGCTCCGGCAAAGACGAAGCGTCTATCGAGATTCTTGTGTTAGACAAGCCGAGTAAACCCGAAGGACCGCTCAAAGTATCCGACGTGCACAAAGAAGGTTGCACCCTCAAGTGGAATCCGCCCTTGGACGACGGCGGCGCGCCTTTGGATCATTATGTAGTCGAGAAAATGGACACAGAGACCGGCAGATGGATACCGGTCGCACGAACCAAAGAACCTAACATGGTAGTGGAAAATTTGGTGCCCGGGCAGGAGTATAAATTCCGAGTCGCGGCTGTGAACGCGGAGGGCGAGTCCGAACCGTTGGAGACGGAGCATGGAATCATCGCTAAGAATCCATTTGGTAAAATCTGACTCTTTTCTCAAATAATTTTTCTCGATAATATATTAAAATTTATTCTTTTATTCAATTTTTAATTTTTAAACTTATTTTATTAAAATTTTATGCGATACAGAATATTATATATAAGAGCAGAATTTTTATTTTATTATTTTTATTATATATACTTAGTCTTAGAATAAAAAATATTTTAAATTATAATGAGGACAAATTTTATATATATAATTATTTTCTTATAATTTCCGAAAAATTATATTTGCGTCTTTCAGACAAATAACATTAATTTTATTTTTGCAGATGAACCTGGCGCACCAGGACGTCCGGAAGCGACCGACTGGGATAAGGATCACGTGGACCTGCGATGGACTCCGCCGTTGAAAGACGGCGGATCTCCAATCACCGGATACGTGATTGAGAAGCGAGAAAAGGGCGCGCCTAAATGGATCAAAGCCTGCGAGACCGGACCGGATTGTAAGGGTCGCGTCGACAATCTCGACGAGGGTGTCGAGTATGAGTTCAGAGTCAAAGCCGTTAATGCCGCGGGACCTGGCGAACCATCCGATGCCAGCAAACCCATCACCGCCAAGAGTCGAAGACGTAAGTTTTTAAACTCATTTGCAAAGTTAATTTTTGCTAAATTTTATATTTTATTTATATACATATTTTATATTTATTAATTTTTTTAATCTTAAAAAATATTGTTCTTTAACAAAAGAAATTTTATACCCATTTAAAAAATATAATCAATTTTTCAAATCGTATCATTCTTTAGTAAAATGATTCATTTCAACCAATCATTTAACAAAATTCCTGTAAAAATATTTCGAAATATAAAACTTTTAAAATATATTAATCGACATTTTAAAATATATTAATAGACACGATGACTGTATTTATTAATTTTTATTTTAATTATCTTTTGATTTTTGCTCTGCAGTTGCACCGAAGATTGATAGACGAAACCTGCGTGACATAACAGTGCGCGAGAACGAAGCGTTTCACTTTGATGTCAAGATCATCGGCGAGCCGCCGCCAGACGTCACATGGGTGATCAACAACAAGAGCATTCAGCAGACCACACACCGCAGGATACAGAACGTACCCTACAACAGCAAATTCTTCAATGATAAGCCCGAGCGCAAGGATAGCGGCACTTACAAGATTACAGCGGTCAATCAGCACGGATCCGATACCGCCGAAGTCGAAGTTACCGTTATCTGTGAGTCAGCTTTTCTATATAAACCTCTCAGAGGCTAAACTAATTAACTCCATTTTTCATAAGTTTTTTAATTTTAGTATCAGAGCACACACATAATTAATGTCCTGGTGCCAAAATTAAAGAATTTACAAAAAGTAGAATTAATCAGTTTGGCTTTTGAGAAGCTCAAATGCTAATATTTTATATATAAGTTCTTTAATTCATTGTAACTAAAAAAATAATTATTATTTTATCATAAAGAAATTTTATCTTACAATCTATTTTGCTAAATATGTATTACAAGTATTTATCAAAATGTTTGATAAAAAAAATAATTTATAACTAAATATATATATATATATAAATTGTAATACGTATATTAATGTTTTAAATTAAGGTGAAAGCAAAGTGAAGACTAACATATAAGACTTTCGATACATGTGAGTTAAAACTAGCTGCACGCATCGCGCGAGTGGATCACGGCTATACATGGAGGAATTATCGTCGGACTGGAGGGTATTCATATACAT
>NW_021848711.1:1922152-1935128 GCF_003651465.1 Formica exsecta
CATAGAAAAGAAAATATATATATATTATATATATAACGATTTATTTAAAAATTTTATAAGTTTCTACATCGATAATGAGCATTCTTTACCAATTTTATTTTATTTTACTTTTGCAGTGAAACCATACATTGATCGTACAAATCTGCAAGCTATAACAGTGAAAGTCGGCCTCACCGTGACCCTAGATGTGAACATAATTGGCGAACCACCACCAAAAGTGACTTGGACTTTCAAGGAGAAGGAACTCGTGTCAGATGATACGATACGAATCGACAACATTGATTATAACACTAAATTCTTCATCCTGAAAACTAAACGCGCGCACACCGGCAAATACGTGATTAAGGCTAAGAACGAGGTCGGCGAAGATACCGCCGAGGTAGAAATTACCGTCCTCGGCAAGCCTAGCAAACCAAAGGTAATCTAATTTTTTAACTCCGGACATGTAATTATAATTCGCATGCATAGAATATTTATAAAAAAGATTAAAATGAAGTGTTTAAAATTACAATAATTAATTAATTATCCATTAAATTCAAAAAATGATATATTATCTTCTAATTAATCCTTTTTTTATAATTCAGGGTCCGTTGGAAGTGACTGATGTAAATAAGCATGGCTGCAAGCTTAAGTGGGACAAACCGGAAGACGATGGCGGCTCACCAGTCGAGTATTATGAAATCGAGAAGCTGGATCCTCTCACGGGACAATGGATACCCTGCGGTCGCAGCACCGAGCCCGAAGCTACCATCACCGGACTGCAAGAGGGCAAGCCTTATAAATTCCGCGTGAAAGCCGTCAACCGGGAAGGAGAGTCCGACGATCTGGAGGCAGACAAGTCTATCATAGCCAAAAATCCGTTTGGTACGTATATATAGAGTATAAAATATCAAATTTGAAATCTACGATTATTTGGAATAAAAAGCCAGAATCTTTGAATATTTTTACACGACATTTTACACACTTCTTTCTTTATTTCAGACGAACCGGGCAAGCCCGGTAGACCGGAACTCAAGAACTGGGACAAGGACTTTGTCGATCTCGAATGGACTCCGCCCAAGGATGACGGAGGTGCACCGATCGAAAAGTACATTGTACAGATGCGAGACAAAGAGGGTAGACAGTGGGTGGATGTCGCCAAGGTCTCGGGAGATCGCACGGCCGCTAAAGTGACCGACGGTATCCAGGAGGGTCACGAGTACGAGTTCAGGATTGTGGCGGTCAATAGAGCCGGACCTGGCGAGCCCAGCGACACTTCGAGGAGCGTCGTCGCCAAGCCCCGATTCTGTAAATAGATAATATATTTATTCATCTTGTGCTTAAATTTATTTATCAGATTTGATTATCCAATTTTATATTTAATTTTAATCAATTATAATAATATAAATGCCTGTTCCTGTGTGCAGTGGCACCGCACATCGATCGCAAGAACCTTCAGAAGAAAGTCATGCGAATCGGCCAAATGCTGCGGCTCGAGGCCGACATCAAGGGCGAACCGCCTCCGGTCGTCACGTGGAAACTCAAGGACACGGTGTTGAAGAGCATGGACCGACTTAAGATCGAGAACGAGGATTATCATACTACGTTCATCTTCAGTAAGCTCCAGCGCTCGGACACCGGCACTTATACCGTCATCGCCAAGAACGACAGCGGCACCGATCAAGTTGACGTCGAGCTTCAGGTTTGTTTACTTACGTGAATTAAATCCTATAAATATCGCTCATCAAATATGTTTAAGTAATTAATCTAATTGATGTTGTTTTGTGATAATCATCAGGTGCTGAGCAAACCCAGCAAACCGAAAGGACCGCTCGATGTGTCCGACGTCACGGCCGAAGGTTGCAAGCTGAAATGGAACAAACCCGACGACGACGGTGGCGAGCCGGTTGACCATTATGTCATCGAGAGAATGGATGTAGATACAGGACGTTGGGTACCATGCGGTACCAGCAAGACACCGGAGGCAGATGTTTCCGGTTTAAACGAGGGCAAGGATTATCAATTCCGTGTCAAAGCTGTTAATTCCGAGGGCGAATCCGAACCTCTGGAAACGTCGACACCGACAACCGCGAAGAATCCTTACTGTGAGTAACTCCGCTTATTTATATTCGCGATTGTTCCATTAATTTCTTTAATTTCTTCTTTCTTTATCAATTTTGATTTTGCAATAATCAAATTTGTTTTAAAAATTTCCAACATTTTCTTTGTTTAGAAAAAAATATTTACATATTAGAATTTATATTCTTCTGTAAAAATATGCAAATTATAAAAAAAAGTTTTTCTTATATACATCTTATAATATTTAAATATTATTATACTATCACATTATTTATGCAGTTTTAATTTTTTATTATAGCCGAGCCCGATGCGCCCGATAAACCCGAATTGAAAGACTGGTCGAAGAATCATGCAGACTTGAAATGGAAGGCCCCGAAGAAAGACGGCGGCGCTCCCATAGAGAAGTACATCATCGAGAAAAAAGACCAGTACGGCAAATGGCAAAAGGCCGTAGAAGTTCCAGGCAACAAGACCGAAGCCAGAGTGCCAGATCTCATCGAAGGTCAAAAGTACCAATTCCGAGTTAAAGCTGTGAACAAGGGTGGTCAGAGCAAGCCCAGCGAGCCCAGCGATACCTTGACCGCCAAGGATCGTTACGCCGCGCCCAAGATCGACCGCACCAATCTGAAGGACATCACGATCAAGGCCAGTAACATTATTCGGCTGGACGTCAAAGTCACAGGCGAACCGCCGCCAAGCAAGACCTGGTTCCTTAACAAGGCCAAACAGGAGTCTGGTAACGTTCTCACCATCGAGGTGGAGGACTATAAGACCAAGTTCGTGATCTCGTCGGCGACCAGAGCGCACTGTGGCACGTTGACCTTAAAGGCGGAGAACAGCTCCGGCAAAGACGAAGCGTCTATCGAGATTCTTGTGTTAGACAAGCCGAGTAAACCCGAAGGACCGCTCAAAGTATCCGACGTGCACAAAGAAGGTTGCACCCTCAAGTGGAATCCGCCCTTGGACGACGGCGGCGCGCCTTTGGATCATTATGTAGTCGAGAAAATGGACACAGAGACCGGCAGATGGATACCGGTCGCACGAACCAAAGAACCTAACATGGTAGTGGAAAATTTGGTGCCCGGGCAGGAGTATAAATTCCGAGTCGCGGCTGTGAACGCGGAGGGCGAGTCCGAACCGTTGGAGACGGAGCATGGAATCATCGCTAAGAATCCATTTGGTAAAATCTGACTCTTTTCTCAAATAATTTTTCTCGATAATATATTAAAATTTATTCTTTTATTCAATTTTTAATTTTTAAACTTATTTTATTAAAATTTTATGCGATACAGAATATTATATATAAGAGCAGAATTTTTATTTTATTATTTTTATTATATATACTTAGTCTTAGAATAAAAAATATTTTAAATTATAATGAGGACAAATTTTATATATATAATTATTTTCTTATAATTTCCGAAAAATTATATTTGCGTCTTTCAGACAAATAACATTAATTTTATTTTTGCAGATGAACCTGGCGCACCAGGACGTCCGGAAGCGACCGACTGGGATAAGGATCACGTGGACCTGCGATGGACTCCGCCGTTGAAAGACGGCGGATCTCCAATCACCGGATACGTGATTGAGAAGCGAGAAAAGGGCGCGCCTAAATGGATCAAAGCCTGCGAGACCGGACCGGATTGTAAGGGTCGCGTCGACAATCTCGACGAGGGTGTCGAGTATGAGTTCAGAGTCAAAGCCGTTAATGCCGCGGGACCTGGCGAACCATCCGATGCCAGCAAACCCATCACCGCCAAGAGTCGAAGACGTAAGTTTTTAAACTCATTTGCAAAGTTAATTTTTGCTAAATTTTATATTTTATTTATATACATATTTTATATTTATTAATTTTTTTAATCTTAAAAAATATTGTTCTTTAACAAAAGAAATTTTATACCCATTTAAAAAATATAATCAATTTTTCAAATCGTATCATTCTTTAGTAAAATGATTCATTTCAACCAATCATTTAACAAAATTCCTGTAAAAATATTTCGAAATATAAAACTTTTAAAATATATTAATCGACATTTTAAAATATATTAATAGACACGATGACTGTATTTATTAATTTTTATTTTAATTATCTTTTGATTTTTGCTCTGCAGTTGCACCGAAGATTGATAGACGAAACCTGCGTGACATAACAGTGCGCGAGAACGAAGCGTTTCACTTTGATGTCAAGATCATCGGCGAGCCGCCGCCAGACGTCACATGGGTGATCAACAACAAGAGCATTCAGCAGACCACACACCGCAGGATACAGAACGTACCCTACAACAGCAAATTCTTCAATGATAAGCCCGAGCGCAAGGATAGCGGCACTTACAAGATTACAGCGGTCAATCAGCACGGATCCGATACCGCCGAAGTCGAAGTTACCGTTATCTGTGAGTCAGCTTTTCTATATAAACCTCTCAGAGGCTAAACTAATTAACTCCATTTTTCATAAGTTTTTTAATTTTAGTATCAGAGCACACACATAATTAATGTCCTGGTGCCAAAATTAAAGAATTTACAAAAAGTAGAATTAATCAGTTTGGCTTTTGAGAAGCTCAAATGCTAATATTTTATATATAAGTTCTTTAATTCATTGTAACTAAAAAAATAATTATTATTTTATCATAAAGAAATTTTATCTTACAATCTATTTTGCTAAATATGTATTACAAGTATTTATCAAAATGTTTGATAAAAAAAATAATTTATAACTAAATATATATATATATATAAATTGTAATACGTATATTAATGATTTAAATTAATTGCAATTATTTACCAGCCAAACCTGGCAAGCCGGAAGGACCACTGGAGGTATCCGATGTGCACAAGGAAGGATGCACGCTTAAATGGAAGAAACCCAAGGACGACGGTGGAGAACCGATCGAAGGTTACCTTGTGGAGAAGTTTGATCCGGAGACCGGAGTCTGGTTACCGATCGGGAAAACCACTGGACCCGAGATGAAAGTCGAGGGTCTTACACCTGGACACGAATACAAATTCCGCGTCAAGGCACTCAACAAGGAAGGAGAATCTGAACCACTGGAGACCTTCACCTCCATCATAGCTAAAGATCCGTTTAGTAAGTGAATCTTTTCTCAATATCCTTGAAAAAACAAACAATATTTAATTTTTGAGTATTATAATTAATTAAAAATATAATTAATCATATTTTTTAATATATTTTTGCTTTTAACTCTGTAATTATTTTGTAATCTGTAATAATTGCTAATTTTATCTGTAATTATTCTTTGTAGCCGTTCCAGCTGCACCTGGAGCACCAGAGCCGGTCGATTGGACGGCTAACCAAGTCGAGCTTGCTTGGAAAGAGCCCGTCAGCGACGGCGGATCACACATCACAGGCTACATCATCGAAAAGAAAGATAAATACAGCACAATGTGGGAGAAGGCTTTGGAGACCGAAACACCGGTCACCAAAGCTCTGGTGCACGGTCTGATAGAAGGCAACGATTATCAATTCCGCGTAATCGCCGTGAACAAAGCCGGCCAATCTGAACCCGGTGAAGCTAGCAAGACGTTCACCGCTAAACCACGTTTCTGTAAGTATTTGCAAATTTAATTTACATTTAGTTCAATATTTACTTTTGATATTTCAATGAGGTAGTTCTTTTCCTGAAATATACAATAAGATTATGGAAATAATATTAAAGATATGTGGTTATTAATTAAATGGAATATCATTATTATTTTTTTTGCGAATTTTAGCTTTGAGTATCTTCTTATATATTACAACACTATTTTTTATATTTTTGTGATATATAATTTTATTTTATTATATTTTATGCAATCTTAATTTGTGATAATTTGTACATTATGTAACAATTATGACAAAGACTATTGTCTTAATAATTGACCCACATATCTAACAATAAAATATTAATTGCGTAAATGATTAATCTGTAGACAACATCCTTGCATCGTTGCCATGGAACGTACGCGCGTCTAAAAATAATGCCGATAAAACGCATGCTTGTTTAAATCTGTAATTGGCATCTAATTATTGATTCTCTAATCATTCATCGCAGTGGCCCCGAAGATCGACAGGCGCAATCTGAGGGACGTTACTCTCTCCGCTGGCTCGATGCTAAAGTTCGACGCCAACGTGATCGGCGAGCCACCGCCCCATATCGAGTGGCGTTACGGCGCGATACCGCTTCATTCCGATCGCAAAGTGCAAATCGACAACAGCGACTACAGTACCAAGTTCAGCATACGTCCGGTGTCGCGGGACGACAGTGGCGATTACACCGTCACGGCCAGTAATTCATCGGGCAAGGACTCGGTGACGGTGCAGGTGACAGTAACGGACAAGCCGACGCCGCCTGAGGGTCCGCTCCAGGTGTCGGACGTGCACAAAGAGGGATGCAAGTTGAAGTGGAAGAGACCTAAGGACGACGGTGGCACGCCTATTGAGTACTACCAGGTGGACAAGATGGACCCGGAGACCGGATGCTGGGTACCTTGTGGTCGTTCCACCGAGCCAAGTAAGTAATCGTTAATTTGCAGTAGATTCTCCCCTATTGGATAATTTCATTTGCAGTCATAAAATCACAGTTATTGAATATTTGATATCATTAAATCCTTTGTTTAAGTAAAGTAATCAATTTTTCTATTATTATTTATTTAACATTTTTATACATATATAGCAAAACAATTTAAAATAATTCAAATTATAATTAAAAAAGTTACGTGTAAGAAATATTACTTTTATTTTTAATTTTTTTAAATAGAATATTGTACATACCGCGATCTCTTTAACTAAAAAAAAAGCATGCGTGACTGTGAAATAATCGACGACGTTGTATTCTTCCCCTTTTTATTGCATCGGTCGATTAGATATTCTATAATTTCTTTTCTGTAGCATAAATTTCAGTGCGAATTATTTTAATAACGCAAAAAAATGATAAGCAAAACACAACCGTGAGATCGGAACACGTGCAATTCAATTAATGTCTCCGTAAGATGTGTACGGTTACACGATCGATATGGCGCTGAAAGTACTCCGTAAATATATGCGTTTTTTTTCCATGAGTGGACAACTCTTTGCACTACAACCCCATGCAAGCATTTTCCCTTCTTTTCGAAGCCGACACTTTATTCCAATTTATACACGCATATAAGATAAGTTGAGTCTTCGAGAAAAATATTTTCTCCTCAGCTTTGAATATTTTGGTGTCGGATCTATTCGTGAAGTTCAAAGATAATATAAAAATTGAAGTTAATAAATAAAATAATTATATATTTTTATGTAAAATAATTATATATTTTATACTTTATCATATTAAAAACACGTTATATGCACAGTATTTAATTTTGATGTGTGGTAAGGATATAATACGCAATAATATCTTGAACTGAATTATTTTGCTCCTCGATATCTTTCTTTGCATGGAAAAATCTCTAGCTCTAAAAATAGAAGTTTTTATTTTTCTAATACATAAATATATGAATAATATTGTTTATTTATATATATATATAATGACTATACTCTTACTGTGTTTTTAATTTTAATTCCGATTATTATAATCTCGTTATCGCATAGAATATATGACTGTAAAATAAGATACTGAGGTCTTCACTAGCTATAATGAAAAATATCCCATTTATATGCTTATAATATATATGCTACTTTAGGTATATATTCTATTATATTCATATACCGTAGCAAAACACTCTATAGATGCAATAAACAGTCCACCGACGTTTAAAGCAAAATTTCTCGAATTTCTTTGTAACAGGAACAATATCATTTTCTGTAGATGTAATGGAGCTACATACCATCGAACGTTATACCTAGAAAATGAATTATAAACGACGAATCTCTCGATAAAATCTTTGAGATGCATCGCAAAACGGTTTTTTTATCAGTAAATTTCATAAATGCTTGTTGTGCAGAGATATCTCAACATTTTTTTATGTAACAATATGAGTTATCATACATGCTGTGTTGTAGGTATGTTTCTCTTACACGGTAACAAATACGTGGTGATTGTAATTTATTATAATCTGACCGATATGGTTGGATAGGAACATATACAAGACAACGACACTTGCACATATAAAAGGGGGTATCAATTCCTTGACATCCATTCCGGATAATGTAAAAATCTGAAAAATCTAAGACAAATCTAAAATTTTTACAGCAATAAGACAGTTCAATAAAAAAATAACTTTTTTCATACATGAGGAAAAAGATGATCCCCATGACGAAAGAGATGATTCCCATAATGTTTTAAACGCTGAATATGATTCCTGCTCTCAAATTGTTATATCACAACACGTTACAATTTGAGGTTTTTCACAGTTAAAATTGCAACAAGAGTTATCTTAATATAATTTTAATATATTTTTAACTTTATGGAAGCCATTGAGCGCTTCCACACACAAAAGATTTAACAAAAATAGAAAACTTACTCGAAATAGATTGAGGCTCATGGCGCCTACTCCAAATACTATTAAACAGAACATCATTGCCTGACAATTGGATATCAAGAGAGTGGACAATCTTTAAAAAATAAAGATATATTACTATGCGTATATAGCGCACGCATATTATCGAGTATACGAACTTCATAGCTTTTCGATGAATGTCCACAGCGCAAATTAAACGCTTCAATATCAAAATATTTTTTCTAAGATTAATATTTTGTAGCATATTGACGTTCATTGCACATTCGATACGATAGCTACAAATAATAATTTGTCTGGATCATTATATTGTAAACCACCGACGGATATATGTATGGCAATGGCGTTTAGACGTTGTTCACTATTTTGTACAGACTCTACGCGGGTTCTAGCGAGTTTGTTTTCTGATTATCGATTTTAATTTGGAATTTGACTACAACAAATGTTGTATGTGTCAAGTTTTAAAATTTCAATGTAATTTTTATATATTTTTGTCCAGACTGAAGATGGATCAAAAAACCATCCGAAATATACATTTTTAATACATATTTATTACTAAAATTTAACAATAATAAGTTCGCGCATCAATATCCCTTGGCTCTTATTTGTCAGTTTTTTTCATTTAATAATGATTTTTGTTGTAATGATTATTTAAAAGAAATTATCAAATAGCGTAAATTTAATTATTAATTAAATTTTAATGATTTTGTTTAAATATTCGTTTGAAAATGATAAATTATCTGAATCTTTACAGCGTCATTTTTGCATTTATACCTGGCAATTTTAAACATTCCACAAGTATGTTGAATATACGCAATGAACATTGTTCCTATCGCTAACGTTACAATCGTTCCAATGCATACAGATGCAATGTTGTGCAGCAATATCAAATAAAAATATTTCTCTTGATCGATAAAATATTCCGTTATAATCAGCGGATGATGTGATCGAGACGCGTTTGGCGATAAAACGTTGAAAATATTCGACCAAAATGACGCAACGGTGAAAGCCGATACGCTGCAAACAGCAACTACTGAAAAAAATATTGAAAAGAGAATTGTTATTTACATTCTCCATATATAAGTTTTCTAAGTTTATTTACACGTTATCTGATACTTTCTTACATGCATGTGTTACAATCTAAACTTTAATATTCTTTCACATCCATGATCGATTTTATTGTGCAATTAACTGCTACTTTGCCTTTTCCACCATTTATTCGATTTTAAAACAGTTATTGATTATTATGTACGCAGAAAAATTATTGTAATTGGTCAAAATCGATTTTCCAAAGTGAAATATTAACAGCTCTTATGTGTTAAGAAGAGAAACCGTGAAAAATTGTACGTGAAAAAGATTATTTCTTACTTGTAAGTGCAACGGTATAACGCTTGCCATTATATCCATATTTGTTTATAATAGCAATTTCGTTTGCGTCTTTTAATTTATTACATATATGCAGTAGTTGTCCCAGTATATCCTTCATCTGTTTCAGCAATTTTATATCTTTTTTTTTTATATGTATATAGTATGTAATAATGTTAGAGAAAACATTGCGTAAAAATTTATTTGACAGGAATGTTTATTCTATCCAACAAGTAAGCTATTAACTTACAATTTCGATTTTAAGATAAAACAAATTGTATTTTATCACAAAGAGAATAAAGATAAATACGAAAGATAGAACTTTGGTAGCGAGATCCGGAGTACATTTTTGTGTGACAAGTGTTGTACACTGCAAATAGTAATTTTATTTACAAATTTACATTGAAAAATTATACTTTTAAATTCATAAATGTGCGTACGTTCACACTCTCACTCACATTTACATTCACACACATATACATATGAATGAATTAGAATGCACATATAAATACAAAATTATATATAGGATTATATATTATAATTATATATAATATTATATATAGTATATATGTGTATTTCAATATTAATTTTGCATATGTGTGCGTTTTAATTCTTATATCTATATAATTGAACTTTAAGCACAATATGTGTTATACAATTATAATATAGTTGACATAATAATTTTGTTAATCGTAATTTTGTAAATTGTGATTTTTAAATTTTATGGTAAAAAAGACTGCTTTGCAAAATAATTTATCATAATAATACTATTATAAGTTAGTATATTAGAGTTTACCTGAAATATAACATTTGTCGTCAGAATACAAGACAAGATAATAAATTGAAATCGAGTAAGATTCGATTGTTGATAGGGCCACAAACCAATAGCGAGCAGAAGAATCCTATTCATACTAAAATACTTAGTCTCGGTGTGAATCATCTTTTTGCAAGATCTGAAACGCTATATAACTTTGCAATAACTGAAGTAGCCGACAAGAATTACGCTTCTCCCTTCCTTCTTCTATTGATCGATCAAGTATTATTTACTTTCCTCTGGTATAAATTTTCGCACAAATTACTTAATTTCGTATAATGTGAGGCGACACAAGATATTTTGAGAACATTCGCATTTTCTCAATAATAAATAGTGTTTCTATAAAGTCTAAAATGTTTCTATAAAGTCCCTAATTACGCGATCGATTTGATAACGCGGGGAAATTGAGCAAATGTTTTCTTCTCATAAGAAAAGAAGAGAAAATATTCGTTGAGAAGATTACTTACACGTGCAAAAGTCGCGCACGCGTAATCGCCACTTCTCTTTTACCACAATTTCACATGCTTCATTTCATTGCGTGCATTCGTAGCATACGTTTGCTCCTCGAGATGAATGTCGTTCAGTTTTGAGTATTGTACTATCAAACTTATCTATAATAAAACGTATATGGTAAAACGTGTTATATTTTTTAAGACGAATTGATCAGATCTGCGTACGACATTTTCAAAATTTTCCAAATTGACGATGTGTGGACGCGGTCAAGATTTTGATATTCTATGGATTACATTTTTTATAAAATTTATCACTGAGGTAATATTATTCCCCCAAACGTACTTTTGCTTTTTTTATAAACTTTCTAATTTTACAGCACATATATTAATTATTAATTATTAAAAATTATATTACACATATATAATTATTAAAAATTAATACTGAATATACGAACTATATAAAAGATAAATATGTATTTTATAAAAAAAGCGCTTATTACTTTTTTTATTTTATTGATAAAAAATTTTTTGTTTATAAATTCAATATCTTAAAATGTACATAATTCAATCTATATACATGATTGTGTATTTATAATAAGAAACGTTAAATATTAAATTATTTATTATAGATCTCGAGGTGACAGGTCTAACACCTGGCAAGGAGTACCTCTTCCGGGTATCCGCAGTCAATGCCGAGGGCGAATCGAAGCCTTTGGAAGCGGAGCAAGCAATAGTAGCCAAGAATCCATTCGGTATATTAATCAAGTGTTATTCTTTAAATCAAACAATTAAATACAAAAAACATTGCTGCAAGTACAAATTACAGAAATATTTTTTACTCTGAAAGAATCTAGGAATATATCAAATTGATCTATCGCATTTAATCGCAGACGAGCCGGGCAAACCGGGTGATCTTCAAGCCACCGACTGGGACAAGGACCATGTCGATCTCAAATGGACTCCACCGGACAAAGACGGCGGTTCGCCGATCACCGGTTACGTAATCGAGAAGAAAGACAAGTACGGTGAATGGGAGAAAGCGCTGGAGGTGCCCGCGGACGAGACTTCCGCCACCGTGCCGGATCTTATCGAGGGACAGCCGTACGAGTTCCGCGTGCGAGCCGTGAACAAGGCTGGCCCGGGCGAACCGTCGGATGCCACTCCGACCATTATCGCAAAACCGCGCAACCAAGCGCCCAAGATTGACCGTACTAATCTGATCGAGGTGAGAATTAAGGCCGGCCAGAACTTCAGCTTCGACTGCAAGGTGACGGGCGAGCCGCCGCCGACGACCAAATGGATGTTGAACGGCAAGGAAGTCCGGCCGACCGATCGCGTCAAGGTGAAGCACGTAGACTACAACACCAGTCTGAACGTGCGAATGGCCACGCGAGCGGAATCCGGCAAGTACACCGTCATCGCGGAGAACATTAACGGTCGAGACGAGGCCTTTGTCAAGGTGACCGTGTTGGATAAGCCAAGCCCGCCTCAGGGTCCACTACGTACGTCCGACGTGCACGCCGAGGGTTGCAAACTCTCGTGGAAGCCGCCGGAGGATGACGGTGGACAACCGGTCGAGAAATATGTCGTGGAAAAGATGGACGAGGCCACGGGACGTTGGGTGCCAGCTGGAGAAACTGACGGACCAGAAACAAATCTGCAAGTGGAGGGTCTGACGCCAGGGCACAAATATAAATTCAGAGTGAGGGCTGTCAACAAGCAGGGCAAGTCTGAGCCACTCACCGCTATGCAAAGCACTGAGGCGAAGAATCCCTTCGGTAAGAAAAAAATTTTTGGAAGTTATAATTTTATATATTTTTTTTTTTTTTAATATTTTATTAAACATATATTT
>NW_021848711.1:1936065-1939995 GCF_003651465.1 Formica exsecta
TTTTTATAATTATTTTCATAAAAATTTTGGATATTTTTTCAAATATTTTCAATAATTAGTTTTTATGCGTTTAACATTTTTAATTAATAATTATTAATACTTTTTATTAAATCTTTTTTTTATCGTATTATTATATCTTTTTTGCAGACGAACCAGGAAAGCCGGGTACGCCCGAGGTGGTTGACTACGACAGGGACTTTGTCGAGCTTCAGTGGAAGCGTCCTGAGGAAGACGGCGGATCACCAATCACTGGCTACATCATAGAAAAACGTGACAAGTACAGTCCAACTTGGGAGAAGTGCGCGGAGGTCGATGGTGACACGAATCGCGGCAAGGTCAACGACCTGGTCGAGGGAACGCAATACGAATTCCGCGTGAGGGCCGTCAACAAGGCTGGTCCCGGCGAACCGTCGGAAGCGTCCAAGTCCCATCTGGCGCGACCTAAGAACCGTGAGCATTAGCAAATAATTTAATTTGAAGAAGTTTAAAGAATTATAAACATGATTTTTTTTAAATGGCGAATTTTATATTTTGTCTTTAGTTCCACCGAAGATCGACAGGAAATACATGCTGGATGTGAAGGTGCGCGCCGGCGGTTTCTTCGACTTCGACGTGCCGGTGATCGGCGAGCCGCCGCCAAGTAAAGAATGGTCGCTCAAGGGCGTCACAGTGATGGCGAGCGATCGCATCAAGATCACCAACGAAGACTATAATACCAAGATACGTATAATAGAAGCAAAACGTTCCGATTCAGGCGTCTATACACTGGAGGCCAGAAATGTGAACGGCAAGGATTCCGCCACGTTGACGGTGAACGTGCTGGACGTACCCTCGCCACCTGAGGGTCCGCTGAAGATCGACAACGTTACCCGAAGTGGCTGCGCCCTGAGGTGGCGGCCGCCCAAGGACGATGGCGGCTCCGAGATTCAGTACTACCAGGTCGAGAAGATGGATACGGAGAACATGCGCTGGGTGCCTGTGGCCGAGGCTACTAACACCTCAGCGCAGGTAGGCCACCTGATCGAAGGTCACGATTATCAGTTTCGCGTGCGGGCGGTCAATAAACAGGGTGAGTCCCAGCCGTTGACCGGAATGGATACCATCACCGCTAAAGATCCATTTGCCAAACCGGACAAGCCTGGAACACCGGTTGCCACCGATTGGGATAAGGATCACGTGGATCTCGAATGGGCGCCGCCTAAGAAGGATGGTGGATCGCCTATAACCGGCTACATCATCGAGAAACGACCCCGTTACGGACAGTGGGAGAAGGCGGTCGAAGTGCCCGGAAATAAGACCAGCGCCAGAGTACCGGATCTGACCGAGGGTCAGGAGTACGAGTTCAGGGTCATTGCCGTTAACAAGGGTGGACCTGGCGAGCCGTCCGACGCGTCAGGACCGATTGTCGCCAAACCGCGTTTCAGTAAGTTTGAATTTTAATCGAGAAATTAATACAATCGACAATACTAAATCAATTATCTTAAAAAGAATTTTTAATTTGTAAAGAATTTTTATTCTATAAATATATTTTACACAAAAATATTTTTCTTATCGTAGATAGCAAAAAATATAAATTTTTCTTACACAAAATTCTTTTCTTGAAAAAATAATAGCTTTTTTCAAATTTCTAAAATAATATATTTTTTCTCTGTTACATATTAGTATTTTACATAATTTGTAATTTATTACAGTCGCTCCTTCGTTCGACATTCATTTGCTGAACGATTTGGTGGTGCGCGCCGGTCAGAAGATCAGATACAACATTCCCATCGTTGCGTCTCCTAAACCAAAGGCAACTTGGAATCGCGATGGAGTTGAGATCGTGGCCGATGCTCGTCACGAAATGTACACTACCAACACTGAAACTTCCTTTGAAATTCCGTTCTCCGTTCGTGGCGATACCGGACGTTACACCTTGACTTTGGAGAATGAGCATGGCAATTTTAGGTAATTGATAATATTATAAAAGGAAGTTTTAATATCAATTTTTTAAAATATGTGATTATGTACTCTCAAAATTTAGATAAAATTTTTATCAAATTAATCCACGTACAGGAATTTTTATTAGAGTCGTTTTTCTAAATAAAGAAAAAAAATATATATATATATACATAATAAAAGAATTTAAAGAAACTTAGTAATTAAAATTCTGATAACACAATTCAATTTTGTTATAAATTGTAATAATTATTTGTTATATTATATTATATTTTATATTAATAATAATTTAATCATATTTTTTAAATCATTAATTAATCGAGAAACCAATTGAATGATGACGTTAAATTTTCAGTGCCAGCGCGAGAGTCACTGTCCTCGACAGACCGGCCCCACCGGAGAAACCGCTGGATATCAGCAACGTTACCAAAGAAGGTTGCCACTTGGCCTGGGGACATCCTCTCGACGACGGCGGTAGTCCTATTCTGCACTACGTCATCGAAAAGATGGATCTATCTCGTGGAACTTGGTCCGACGCCGGCATGAGTATGGTGCTGAGTCACGAGGTCAATCGTTTGACCCATCGTAAGGAATACCTGTTCCGCGTCAAGGCTGTTAACAACATCGGTGAATCCGATCCGCTCGAAACCACGAAGAGCATTATCGCGAAGAACGAGTTTGGTAAGCTTTATAAACATGTTTAAATAAAAGCAAAAAATAAAATTAAAAGATCTCAGAATTTAATCGATATAGATTTAAACGTAAATTTAAAATATATTAACAAAAATAAAGTAATGAGATGTAATTTTTATTATTTTGATAAACGTTTAAATAATACATCTGTTTTCGACTTTCAGATGAACCAGACGCGCCTGGCAAACCACAGATCACAGACTGGGACAAGGACCATGTAGATCTGGAATGGCCAGCGCCGAAGAGCGACGGCGGATCGCCGATTAAGGGCTATATCGTCCAAAAGAAGGAGAAGGGCAGCCCTTACTGGGTGAATGCGGTGCACGTGCCAGCGGGTCAAAACAGCACGACCGTTCCGGACCTGACGGAAGGTCAAGAGTACGAGTTCCGTGTGATCGCTGTCAACGCCGCCGGTCAATCCGAACCGTCGGAACCAAGCGATCTTGTCACTGCCAAACCACGTTACTGTAAGTTTTATTCTTATAGAAAAATGAATTAAAAGTAAAAAAGATTCCAATTCTTTAATAAAGTTTTATAAAAAACTTTATTAATTACTTTATTATATCATTATAGTGTATATTATATTATATATTATATATTATTTTATATAAACAAATATGTATTTTGGAAATTATGTAAGACTTTAAATATTTTTTGATTTATATTTTGTTTGTTTTGGAAAAATACTCAACTTTCTTTATCTTCTGTAGTGGCCCCGAAGATCAAAACCCCCTTGCAAGATGTTCGTATCAAAGCTGGACTGATTTTCCACGTCGACATCGATTTTGTCGGCGAACCGACACCGGAGGTGACGTGGAGCGTAGGAAGCAACGAATTGACTTCCAACGACAGAACGACGATTACATCGATCGGCTATCACACGATTGTGCACATTGTCAACGCCAAGAGATCCGACTCGGGATTGTATCACTTGTTGCTGAAGAACAGCAGCGGCATAGATGAGGGCAGCTTCCAAATGACCGTCTTGGACAAACCTGGACCACCAGAGGGTCCTTTGCAATACGAAGAAATCACCAGTCAGTCCGTCACGCTCTCGTGGAAGCCACCCAAGGATAATGGTGGCAGCGAGCTTACGTAAGTAAATTCTCAAGACACATCACATTTATGAAATAAATTTCCGATTGTTTTTTGCGCGTGTAAATCTAATTTATGTATTTTTATTCTTCCATAAAAGTTCTTTCTCTTTATATATTTTTAAATTGGCTGATACATTCTTTGTTATTTTATATTATAAAAAATTACACAAGTAACATATAAGTTATCTTATATAATTATTTT
>NW_021848711.1:1940161-1953821 GCF_003651465.1 Formica exsecta
AAAATATTTTATAACATAATAATTTTATTTTAAATTATAATTTTATGTAGAAGCAATATAATTATTACATTAATAAAATTCGACAACAGTTTGTGCCAAAGATTTCATATTGAATGATATCAATGTCGCGAAATAATTTTTTATATATATGCGTTTTGTCTTTTACAGCGGATACATCATTGAAAAACGCGATCTTACGCATGGTGGTGGCTGGGTACCAGCAGTTACACACGTTAATCCTAAGTATAATCATGCAACTGTGCCAAGATTGCTTGAGGGAACCACATATGAATTCCGTGTATGCGCAGAAAATTTACAAGGTCGCTCCGAGCCGCTGACCACCGACCGATCCGTCGTTGCCAAGAATCAATTCGGTAAGTATACTTTTAATAGAATACATACTATCAATTTCCCGAAATACAATTAAATATTTTAATTGAAATAGCGTATACATCTGATAGTAAAAATAACTCTAGAATAATTACAAAATAATTAGATAAAATTGTGCATTTAAATTTCTCCAGAAAAGGATTTTAAGTATATAAAAATTGTGCATTTGAATTTCTTCAGAAAAAGATTTTAAGTATATAAAATTGTTTCTAGTTTTTTTTTAAATAATTAATTTATTATTATTGCGCGTTTGGCAAAATGTCAATCAATTTTTCAAGATTTTCTTTCTTTGTGTTTACACATTGTTACGTTCCATCTCCAGTGGTTCCTGGACAACCTGGCAAGCCGGAATGCGTGGACGCTGACAAGGATCACATTAAGATTAAATGGACCGCACCCATCAGCAACGGCGGCTCCAAGATCATCGGCTATGACGTGGAGCGACGCGATCGCGCCACTGGTCGTTGGATAAAACAAAATAAAGAGCCCGTCAGGTATCCCGAATATTACGACGACCATGTAACCGAGGGTCATCAATACGAATATCGTGTGTCGGCTATAAATGCCGCTGGTGCTGGAAAACCAAGCGATACCTCGTCCGTATTTACGGCCAAACCCATGAAGGAGAAGCCGAAGCTTCATCTGGACGCTCTGATCGGCCGCAAGATCAAGGTTCGCGCTGGAGAACCGATCAACGTCAATATACCGTTATCCGGCGCACCTACGCCAAAGATCGAATGGACCAAAGATGGAAGATCGCTTACGGAGACTCTTCGTTTATCGGTATGTAAACCATACCACCTAACCATCTTTTCCTATACTCTTGTGTATTTAAAATATTTATATTTCTTAAATTTACTTATATTATAAATATTTTATTATACATTGTAATATTTTATTTTCATTGTCTCGTTTTTATTATGTCTTTAGACCGAAACCAAGAGCGACCGAACGCAGCTGTTGATCGAGAAATCCGTGCGAGATGACAGCGGCATGTATACCGTGACCGCGTCGAACGAGCACGGAAAGGATTCCGCCGACATCGAGGTGATAGTCGTGGACAAGCCTGGACCGCCTCAGGGTCCTTTGCAATACACTGGCACGACGCAGGAATCCGTCGGGCTATCCTGGAATCCACCGGCGGACAATGGCGGCTCCGACATCACGAATTACATCGTCGAAGTGTCGGACTACGGATCTGACAATTGGCGACAAGTACCCGGATATGTTCCCAGGACGAACTTCACGGCAAGGGGCTTAATTGAAGGCAGAAAATACGTCTTTAGGGTCCGCGCCGAAAATATGTATGGAGTGTCGGAGCCCTTGGAGGGCAAACCCGTGATCGCCAAGAGCCCCTACGATCCGCCAGATGCGCCGAGTCAGCCTGAGATCCTCGGTTATACTCCTAACAGCTGCAGTCTCACGTGGAATCCGCCTATCAACACTGGTGGAAAGCCTATCACTGGTAAATTATCAGAATAAATTATAATAATATTTAACAGTAATAATAAAATATTATTATAATTGTTATAATTTCTAGCGAAAAAAATTTCTCTCATTTTTCAATAAAATTATAATTAAAATTAATTTATATTATGTATAACTACATTATACAATATTTGCGTTATCTTCTTCAGGATATTATGTGGAGAGACGTGAGCGTGGCGGTGAATGGTTGAAAGTCAACAACTACCCGACACCGAACACGACATTCACTGTGCAGGATCTTCATGAAGGTTCGCGATATGAATTCAGAGTAATCGCTGTCAATGAAGCTGGACCTGGAAAACCTAGTAAACCCACCGAACCTATCACAGCTGGACACCAACGCCGTAAATATATTTTATCAATCATAATCATATATTGTAATAAAAAAAGCCATCCAAAAATTCAAAGATTAATATTTAATTATTGTTAACTCTGTAGTGCGTCCCGATGCACCGGAACCGCCTAAAGCAGACAGGATCACCAAGGATTCGGTGACCTTAAGCTGGCGACCACCGCGAAGCGATGGTGGCGCGAAGATCAGAGGCTACATCATACAGAAAAAGGCCAAGGACGACGACGACTGGTCGGACGTGAACGGCGCACCTATACCGAGCAATGTGTACACCGTGCCGAAACTGAAGGAGGGCGAGGAGTACCTCTTCAGAGTGTTCGCGGTGAACGACGTCGGTAGCAGCGACCCGAGCCGACCCAGCAATCCTATTGTCATCGAGGAGCAACCCAACAAGCCGGTCATGGATCTCGGTGGAGTTCGCGACATCACCGTTCGCGCCGGCGAGGACTTCTCTATTCATGTGCCTTACATAGGTTTTCCGAAACCGACCGCCACGTGGTTCGCCAACGACGTCATTAAGGATGAAACCGATTCACGTGTCCATCAGCAACTGGCCGATGATTTCGCCAGGTATATATATTTTCTCGATTATTATAAATTTTACACAGAAAGAAATAAGATGATAAATAATATTCTTAAAGTTTAATATTATATGTATGAAGTGCTAAATATTTTTCTTTATCGTATTAGCTAATTATTAGATGAAGATATATATGATGACATTGTATGGTACAATTTTCCGTTGTAGTCTGGTGGTGAAGAATGCGAAACGTTCGGACGGAGGACAATACAGACTTCAACTACGCAACTCGTCCGGCTTCGATACGGCGACTGTCAACGTCAAAGTCCTCGATCGTCCTTCCCCACCTGAGAATCTCCGCGCAGATGAATTTGGCGGTGACGCTCTTACTCTTTTCTGGAATCCGCCCAAGGATAACGGCGGTGCTGATATCACTAATTACGTGATTGAGAAGAAGGAGCCGAAGGCCGCCACGTGGTCCAAGGTAAAGAAATATTATAGAAAAAAAGATCATGAAATATCGAGATTAAAAATACAGAGTATACCATTCTTTTTTACATTTATCTATTTCTGCAAAAATTGAAAAAATTGATTTATTATATTCTAATGAATTAAAATAACACGATTATTTAATTACATTTATATAAAGCATAAATAAATATTCACACACATAGATTTCTTTATCCAATAATTATAAGAGAGAAAAACTAATAATAAAGAATACAGAAAACATAAAAAATCTAAAATTGTCTTTGACTTGAATATACATACTGGAGTTTAAAGAGAAAAAAAACTTGCAGGTGAGCAGCTATGTCACGACACCGTTCGTGCGGGTCAGGAATCTGACGGTCGGACAGGTGTACGAATTCCGAGTGATGGCCGAGAATCAGTATGGCACATCGGATCCGGCGACGACGATCGATCCGATCAAAGCACGACATCCGTTCGATCCGCCGGGCGCTCCCGGCGCACCTCGCGGCGTGGAGACCACCGAAGACAGCATCACCATCACCTGGAGCAAGCCGCGTCACGATGGTGGTTCGCCGATCATCGGTTACATCGTCGAGAAGCGTCTCCTGAGCGAGGACAAGTGGGTCAAGGCTACTCCGGCTCTGGTGCACGATACCACTTACAAGTGAGTGATGTATTTGCTTTATCCAATAATTATAAGAGAGAAAAACTAATAATAAAGAATACAGAAAACATAAAAAATCTAAAATTGTCTTTGACTTGAATATACATACTGGAGTTTAAAGAGAAAAAAAACTTGCAGGTGAGCAGCTATGTCACGACACCGTTCGTGCGGGTCAGGAATCTGACGGTCGGACAGGTGTACGAATTCCGAGTGATGGCCGAGAATCAGTATGGCACATCGGATCCGGCGACGACGATCGATCCGATCAAAGCACGACATCCGTTCGATCCGCCGGGCGCTCCCGGCGCACCTCGCGGCGTGGAGACCACCGAAGACAGCATCACCATCACCTGGAGCAAGCCGCGTCACGATGGTGGTTCGCCGATCATCGGTTACATCGTCGAGAAGCGTCTCCTGAGCGAGGACAAGTGGGTCAAGGCTACTCCGGCTCTGGTGCACGATACCACTTACAAGTGAGTGATGTATTTGCGCTATTCACCCTCCCTCTCTACGTGTCCTTACATTACTTCTTCGGAAGAAATAGTCTCTCAACGAGATGTTTTATTAATTATTTTTGTCGATCTCGCAGGGTCACAGGACTGATCGAGAATCACGATTATGAATTCCGAGTAGCTGCGGAAAATGCCGCCGGCCGTGGACCATGGAGCTCCAACTCCGACGTTATTCGCGCCAGCGCACCACCATGTAAGTATATCTTCTTTAGAGATTTTATTCAAAATAAAAAACATCTATATATATTAATGAATACACAATAAAATAATCTTTTTGCAATTAAATTTTCCGTCGTCATTAATTTTGACTGCCGACAAGTTTTGGATATTATTTGAGATGTCAATCGTTTTGTTACAGTCCCACCGAAGATCACGAGCGATCTCAGCATCCGCGACATGACCGTTATCGCAGGAGAACCGTTTACCATTACGGTGCCGTATACGGCTAATCCTAGACCAAGACCTAACTGGTCCATCAACGGCGAGGAGGTCCTCACCGGCGAAAGAATCAAGTTCGAGACGACCGATGTGGCCTCGCAGTTCATCAACAAGAAGGCGAAGAGGTCTGACACTGGCACATACACGATATACCTCACAAACACCGTTGGCACCGATTCCGCCTCGTGCAAAGTTCTCGTTGTCGGTAAGTTTTTTATTATGCATTAATTTTTAACTCCTGACTTGTCATTTTTTTTCTTAAAATTGCAACTTAGATTTAATTTTCAGAAAATCATACGCATATTTGAAAAAGAAATTCTTTGAGAAGTTTTACGGAAAAAAAATTCTCTTTTTATAAACCTTGTCTTAAACTCATTTTCTTTATTCATTTCTAGACCTATAATAATGATGTTTATTAGTAGACTATATGTATTTTTTAACGTCTTTTGATTTTACAAGCCATATGTGATACATTGTGAAATGATTTTCTTTTTAGACAAACCGTCGCCACCGCTGGCGCCCTTGGACATCTCCGATATCACTCCGGAAACCTGCACGCTAACGTGGAAACCGCCCTTCGACGATGGCGGTTCGCCGATCACAAATTACATCGTCGAGAAACTGGATCCGGCAGGCGTAAGTTCAATAGAAAGGATCTATAAAAATGACGCCATTAAAGAAATAATATTAGATTTTCCCTTTCGATATAAAGTATCAACATTATCTGACAGATATTAAGATTTTCATTACTTTTTCGAATTCTTTTCAGTACTGGGTGAAGCTCAGCAGCTTCGCGAGAAGCACGCATTACGACGTGATCGGTCTGGAGCCAAATCGCACGTACAACTTCCGAGTAAGAGCGGAGAATCAGTACGGAATATCCGATCCGCTTCAGGCAGACGAGCCGATAACGGCCAAGTTCCCGTTCACGGTGCCGGATCCGCCCGGACAGCCGCGTGTCATCGACTGGGACACCTCGAACGCGACGGTGGTCTGGACAAGACCACTGTCCGATGGAGGATCTCGCATTCAGGTGTGTGTTATCAATTTACAAGGGAAAAATCATCGACACATTTTACATTCGAAATTTGGCGTATTATAAACAGCCGCAACTTTACGAATTATACAAATTTATCTCAGACTTACACTTTTAAAATCAATATACATACCTTTTTGAGGCAACATTTTGAAGTATTTTCGTGGACTTGGAATAATCCACGCAAAAATTTCGATTACAGGGCTACAAGATCGAATTCCGCGATCCCGCCGAGGATGTGCAATGGCGTGTGGCGAACGACTACCTCTTCAAGGACACCACGTACGTGTGCTATGGTCTAATGAGCGGACACGAGTACGAATTCAGGATCCGCGCGAAGAACGCGGCCGGTTTCAGCAAACCGAGCCCGCCGTCCGCGCCGTTCAGACTCAAGAGCAAGTTCAACGTGCCATCGCCACCAGGCACGCCGCAGGTCACCAAGGTCGGCAAAAACTACGTCGATCTACGATGGGAACCGCCCGTGTCCGACGGCGGCAGCAGGATCACCGGCTACGTGATCGAGAAACGCGAAGTGGGCAGCGCAATGTGGTCCAAGTGCAACGAGTACAACGTCGTCGATACCGAGTACACGGTCATGCACCTGATCGAGCGGGGCGACTACGAGTTCAGGATCTTCGCGGTGAACGCGGCCGGCAGGTCCGAGCCGAGCTCGTGTACCACCCCAGTGAAAATCTGCGAGGTCGAGGGTGGCGAAAAACCGGAGTTTATCAGGAATCTGCCCGTCAGTCAAATCATACCGCTCGGCAAGACCCTCGTCCTCGAGTGCGAGGCCACGGGTAAACCACTACCGACTGCCAGGTTAGTGGGAATAACATTTATCTAATATTCATTTTTTAATCGTATTATTTGTCATAGGATGAGGATATTATCTGAATTAAGATAATATTAAAACTGTGCGTTTTTTTTTTAAATTAAGATTTATATTTTTATACTTATCTCATATTTATTAAAGATAAAAGTTTATTAAGAACACATGCATGTCGTCATTTTTATATTTGATACATCCTTTAACGATAATTATAATCTAAATTTAGATTTTAAATTTTATATATTTACTTTTAAATAAAAATTTTAAATTTATTACGAATTATTCAACTTAATTTATTAATATAACGGTACGTATATATTAATATATAATTTTTAAGTATATGTATATATAAATTAAAGTTTTTGTTATCAATAAAAAATAAAATTTCATAATTTCTGTCAATATACATATTTCTAGATTTAATTTAATTTTTAAATTATAATTTTAACTTGTTCAGGTGGCTGAAGAACGGCCGTGAGATCACCCTGGGCGGTCGCTTCCGTGCTGAGGCG
Source organism: Formica exsecta (assembly GCF_003651465.1). Lineage (NCBI taxonomy): Eukaryota > Metazoa > Arthropoda > Insecta > Hymenoptera > Formicidae > Formica > Formica exsecta. The sequence goes on from NW_021848711.1 coordinate 1,947,374, forward strand.
ATAAACGGAATCTATAGACTGGTTATTTCCGAGGTATGGGATGCGGACGACGGGGATTACAGCTGTCAGATATCGAATCAGCTCGGCGTCGCCGCGACCACGTGCCGGCTAAAGATTGGCACACCACCGCGTATCGAGCGCATGCCGGGCGATCTCTATCTGCCGGAGGGCGACAATACGAAGATCAAGATCTACTACAGCGGCGATCAGCCAATGGAAGTGACGCTGAAGAAGGACGGTCACAAGATCGTAGAAACCACGCACATCAAATATACCGTCTTCGACGAGTACCTCATCATCTTCATCAAGGACATTCAGAAAGATGATGCCGGCACTTATGATCTGTCCATCTCCAACGACAGCGGCAGCGTGAGCGCGTCCTTCACCGTATATATCACCGGATTACCTGGACCACCGACTGGACCGCTCGATGTCTCCGATATCGACAAGCATACATGCACCCTATCCTGGCACCCGCCTAAATACGACGGCGGTCTTCGGATCACCCATTATGTGGTTGATCGTCGTGATGTCAGTCACACGCACTGGATCATTGTGTCGTCCTTCTGCAGGGACACCACCTTTGTCGTGCAGGGTCTCACCGAGGGCCAGGAATATCTGTTCCGGGTGATGGCGGCCAACGATAACGGCATGGGTCCACCGCTGGAGGGTATCAATCCGATCAAGGCCAAGGCGCCGTTTGATCCGCCGGGACCACCCGGTACACCCAAGGTCATCGAGGTAGGCGGCGACTTTGTCAATCTCTCATGGGAGAAGCCGGAAACGGACGGCGGTGCGAAGATTCAGGGTTACTGGATCGATAAGAGGGAGGTCGGCAGTCAGGCCTGGCAGCGCGTAAACGTCAGCATCTGCCTACCGACGCAGATCAACATCAGTAATCTGATCGAAGGAAGGCAATACGAGTTCCGAGTATTCGCTCAGAACGTGGCTGGACTCAGTCCCGAGTCAAAGGCCTCGACCTCCGTGAAGATCGTCGATCCACAGGCGGCGAAACCTCCGGAGATCATTCAACCTCTTCACAAGGTTCGTGTTTTCCCTTGTATCTTGATTATAAACAGTTTTATAATAACCATCCCCAGAATTCATAGATTTATATTACAAATTTAAAAAGTGTTAAATAAAAAATAAATAATAATCCTAAAAATCTTTATTATTTGGATCTTGCTTCTTTGACCCAAAATAATTAACTTCTTTTCATTTATTTCACCAGGTGAATTGCGTCCAGAACCACAACGCTCACTTCCAATGCAAGATCATCGGCACGCCGAAGCCGAGCATTACATGGTTTAAAGGCGCCCGCGAGATCGTGAGCGGCAGCCGCTACAACGTCTACTCCGAGGGCGATACCCACAATCTCATCATCCACGATGTTTTCGGCGAGGACGCCGACGAGTACTTCTGTCGCGCGGCTAACAAGTGCGGCGTGAAATCCACCAAGGGCGAGCTCTTCATCAAGACGCCGCCCAGACTGAATGTACCGCCGAGATTCCGCGACACCGCCTTCTTCGACAAAGGCGTGAATGTCGTTATCAAGATACCGTTCACCGGCTACCCAAAACCAAAGATCACGTGGGTACGCGAAGGCGAGGTGATCGAGTCCGGCGGTCATTACGCCGTCGAGGTGAAGGAACGTCACGCCATACTGACGATCCGCGACGGCAGTCGCATCGACTCCGGCCCGTATCGCATCACCGCCGAGAATGATCTAGGCCAGGACACGGCCATCATCAAGATCCAGATCAGCGATCGTCCGGATCCACCCAGATTCCCGCAGGTGGATAGCATCGGCCACGACTCGCTGGCGGTTAGCTGGAAGCCACCGTTGTGGGACGGCGGCAGCAACATCACCAACTACGTGGTGGAAAAACGCGAGCATCCGATGAGTACCTGGATTCGGGCCGGCAACACCCGGTTCTGCACGCTTGCGGTAACCGGTCTGAGCCCCGGACATCAGTACGACTTCCGTGTGTGCGCGGAGAATATCTATGGTCGATCCGATCCGAGCGAGGTGACACCGCTGATCACTACGAAGGGTGTGATCAAGCGCGAGTTCAAGAAGAAGGAGTACGAGGTGGACGCGAGCGGCAAAAAGATACGTGGACGCGACGACGAGAAGCCACGCGACTACGATCAGTTCGTGTTTGACGTGTACAGCAAGTACGTGCCGCAGCCGGTCGAGATCAAGCACACGTCGGTCTACGACAAGTACGACATCCTCGAGGAGATCGGTACCGGCGCGTTTGGCGTGGTGCATCGTTGCCGCGAAAGGACCACCGGCAACATATTCGCCGCCAAATTTATCCCAGTGTCGCACGTGATGGAGAAGGAGTTGATCAGGAAAGAGATCGACATCATGAATCAGCTGCACCATCCCAAGCTGATCAATCTGCATGATGCCTTTGAGGACGACGACGAGATGGTGCTCATTTTCGAGTTGTAAGTATCCACTTTGAGGCAGAAAAATCAGAATAATTAAATAGAATTCGATTAGAATTTCGACGAGTTGTGACGAGTTTGCATTATATCCTTGATCTCGATCATTTGTCTCGTTAGCCTGTCCGGCGGCGAGTTATTCGAGAGGATCACGGCCGAGGGTTACACTATGTCCGAAGCAGAGGTAATTAATTACATGAGGCAAATCTGTGAGGGCGTCAAGCATATGCACGAAAAGAACATCATCCATCTGGGTGAGTCGTTGTTAATATAAAGATAATTTTCTTATAACACTAATAAAGCTTATGAGAAATCTTATATCATTAGTTTATAAATTTCTTAATAAAATAAATCAATGATTATCTTCTAATATATTGTAATATTTTTGTATTTATTTTTTAATATTTAAAAAAATATGCCATTGTTTTTTCAGATATCAAGCCGGAAAATATCATGTGTCAAACTCGTAACAGCACTAACGTAAAACTGATTGATTTCGGTCTGGCCACTAAACTCGATCCGAACGAAGTAGTAAAGATCAGCACAGGTACGGCCGAGTTCGCCGCTCCCGAGATCGTCGAACGTGAGCCGGTCGGTTTTTACACCGACATGTGGGCCTGCGGCGTACTGGCTTATGTTTTGTGAGTAGATCCTTCTGTTTGCTAATTATAATAATTATACAATTTATTATACAATTAATATACAATTTAATATACAATTTAATATACAATTAATATGCAATTTAATATACGTATAGTATAAAGATACATATTAAACATTTTCTAGAAATATCACATTGAAATATTCTGAAAAGATGTATGCAGTATCTTATATTTTTTGTTAGTAATATCGTATAGGTATGTGATGGAAAATTGTTAAGAATATAGTGATTGCAAAGTGATTGGAAATAAAGAGAAAATGAGGAGTTCAGAAAATTTTGCTAAATTGAATTTTATATGATTAATTGCAACTAATCGATACAAAAAATTTCAGTGAACTGCTTCATACATAGAAAGTTTGAAAAAACGATAATCCATTCTCTAATAGCGATAATTAATTCTTAATCTCTAATTGTAACATGTTCAAAACACGAAATATTATAACAGAAAAGAAATCCACATAAAAAGACGTTAAATTTATTGCCATTAAAATTTCAGTCATTTTAATTGCAGTCTTTAATTAATTTTTAATCAGTCATTTTTTGCATAGCTTTGAAATAATTGAAAAATTCTAAAATAAAAAAATGCATTTATATTTACGAGAAGAATTTTCTTGATAGAAGAAAATCTCTATACCGAGATATTCTAGTATGCATTATTTGCACAGATTGAGTGGTCTTTCGCCGTTTGCGGGTGACAATGATATCGAGACCCTGAAAAATGTGAAAGCATGTGACTGGGACTTTGATGAGGAGGCATTCCGCGACGTTTCCGAGGAGGGCAAAGATTTCATCAGGCGACTACTCATTAAAAACAAAGAGTACGCTCTCTACTATATTCTGTATAATATAGAAAACCTGTATTGAATCTTTCTATCATTCACGTGTGTCTTCGTCTTTCAGGAAGCGCATGACAGCACACGAGTGTCTCGTTCATCCGTGGTTGACCGGCGATCATAGCAAGTGGACCAACCCGATCGCCAGCAGCCGTTACCTCAGCATTAGGGACAGATTGCGTGCCAAGTACGAGAATTGGGACAAGTACGTCCTTCCCATCGGCCGCCTAGCCGAGTACTCGTCGCTCAGGAAGCTTTTGATCGAGAAATACAGAATCTACGATTCTTGCTTCGGTGAGTATAATTAACGTATTATAAAAGGACTAAAAATTTCATCAAAATCTTAATTCTCTAGGATTAATAATTCATATTTTCTCTTATAGATCGTCGACAAGCGGCGCCCAGATTTGTTATCAAGCCGCAAAGCGCGTTCGCCTACGAGGGACAGAGCGTGAAGTTTACCTGTCGCGTGATCGCAATCGCGGCGCCGACGCTGACCTGGTCGCACAACAATCAAGAGCTACGGCAGTCCGTCAAATTCATGAAACGGTACCACGGTGACGATTATACCTTCATCATCAATAGAGTTAAGCTGGAAGACCGAGGAGAGTACATCATACGCGCGGAGAATCACTATGGATATCGCGAGGAGGTTGTCTTCCTTAATGTACAACGTAAGCGTTTCTTCTATCAAAATTTTATATTTATACTTCTGCCATTCTGTAATATTAGATGACACCGTTTGAAATATTTAATATCAAATATTTTAAATTTAATATACTTGCGTACTAATTTTTTGAATTTATTTGGTTCTCTATATATTTAAGTTATATATAATAAAAAACAAAGTACTCCTATCAAAATTTATGTTTTTTCACCCTTTCAGCACTGCCGAGAGAAATTCCAAAATATAGGCCCGAGTTGCATCCGGTACGCAGACGAGAACCGCTCGGCTACAATGTATGGCTGGAGATGATCGAGTCGGCGCCGAGCTTTACCTTCCTGCTACGACCACGTGTCATCCAGATCAGGCAGACATGCAAGCTGCTCTGCTGCCTGAGCGGTAACCCACCGCCCACTGTAAAATGGTACAAGGATAGAGAAGAGTTATCCAAGTATAACTATCCTATGAGCAACGCCGACGGGGTCGTCACGATGGAGATCATTGACTGCAAGCCGGAAGACAGCGGCAAATATCGCTGCGTGGCTAGCAACAAGCACGGCAAGGACGAGACCAGTTGTGTGGTCATCGTAGAAGGTACGAGATAAATAAGTCATTAAATATTGAATAAAACAAATAAAATATTAGAATTAAAAATTATTTTGTACATAATTTTAGAATTGAATGCAATGGTCTCACTTACTTCTTATATGAATAATTTTTTTTTAAACAGCAAGAGATTCAATCGATTTCAGTCTATATATGTAAATTAATCTAAATTTAATTATCTTACGTTAAGATAAGTTTTGTCAAAAGTGAAACACATCATTGCTGTAATCAATTCTTCGAAAGAAGATTTAAAAGCAAAAGTGGGGGCTGATGTTATAAAACTTACTTTACGCACAAAGAATTTTATATTTAAAATAGATTTTGTACAATTTGGGAGATTTATTTCTGTTCTTTGAATCGTCGAATCTCAGTGATAAGATCGGTAATACTCTCGATATAATCTAATGCGGAGTTTGATGATAAGACATACTTTATTGAGCGTTTGTGTTGTAGGCACTGGAGAAACGGAGGAGCAAGTAAAATTAGCGCACGATTTCCTACATTCCGGAGGTAGAGCTGTTTCAGAGCTTACCCCGTTTGTGTGTGCAATCCTTTTCCACCGTTATTACAAGCAATGCTTCATTAGCTGATAGATTACCTTATTTTATGTGTACATTGTCAAGCTTTTTCCATTAGAAATCATAAATATTGCACATACACACATGCCATCACGTAGTTATCATGCTAGCTCTACAATATGCAAATTATTTAACAGACAATTTTATTTTACGTTATTCAGAGCTATTCAAAAAACTGAATTTTATTTTTATATTCTAAATATATTTAAAAAATAACATCTTTTATTTCTTGAATTATTGTGTAACTAGTTTACTTCCCTTAATCTGTATATATGTACTTTATGTTGAATTAATTTTCCCGTTTATTTTATAGTTAGTTTTTTACTTTTATAATCTATTGTTTTTTATTTGCAGTAAAACGCAAGTCTCATAATTTATATTTTGCTATTACGGATTTATACGCAAACATATTATATTTAGTAACGAATAATTTTAATTTAAGATCGAAGGTTTATCGAGCAACCACTAAAACCAGCACCACCGCCGATCGTGACAGTCCACAAGTCTAGCGGTTACAGCGGCTACAGTTCCACCACCCAAGGTCAATCAAGCTCATCGCATAATTACAGCTCCACCTCTTCCTATGGCAAACACAATTCCACGACTTCCTCTTCGTATAAGGTATAAAAAGAGAAAAAAAGATATATATATA
>NW_021848711.1:1954241-1956647 GCF_003651465.1 Formica exsecta
ATATAGTTTATATAATAAATCTTTATAAATTATATAAAATATATAAAACGAATATTCGAATCTTTGCCTGTTATCATACCACATAAATCCTATTATGTAAAATCTTAGAAAAAAGTTATACATATATTATAATATATATAAAGAATGTAGAAATGTGTGTATGAATTAAAATATTTAAAATATTTTACACAACACAAAATAAGATTATCATTTAAAAGTATTACTGATTTTTATATGTAATTACAGGATAGCTCCAGTCTCAAAATTAACGAATCTTCCGACAAACGAAGCGTGAAAACATACGGCTCGAAGCTCGACACCACCGGCAGTCCATCTCGATCTAGAAGTTCGACCAAAGAACTCATCCGTAAGCATATCGTTTTATCATGTCATTATTTTAATGAATAATTTTACGAATATTTAGTGTATTCTTAATTTTATTGTCGTATGAATGTTAAAGTACCCTCGGATGACTCGATGAGATCGCCGCAGTTTACACAGAAGCTTAAAAACCTCACGGTCAACGACGGCGAACAACTGGAGCTCAAAGTCAAAGTTGAGGGCGACCCGGAACCGCAAATCACTTGGAGTAAAGACGGCAAGGTAGACATAAGTTCAAAATCAACTCTCGCGATAATTAAAATAAAATCTTACCATATATTACTTGCCAGTAAAATATTATAAAATAAATTTATGGACACAGAATTATGCGAATTAATCGTAATGATCAATATAAAAATGTTAATAATTATCTAAAGAAATCGCGTTAAAAAATCACGTAAATGAAAAAATTAATTCTTATTAGCAATCACGTTTATTTACGCGATTCTCTTATAGCTGCTAAGCTCGTCGGAGGTCATCGATCTCAAATACAAGAATGGAGTAGCTGTTCTCACAATCAACGAAGTATTCCCCGAGGATGAAGGCGAATACACGTGCCTCGCGACCAACAGCATCGGTAGTGACACGACATCTTGCAAACTGACCATAAAAGGTAAGAATATCCAAAACTTTTATCAATATTAATTCAATATGATTTAAAGTTTGATATTTAGATTTAATTGTGCTTAAATTTTGCACATATGTTTTTATTTCCTTTTATTTTATCTTATTTTATTTAATCGGAAGATAGATTTATGAGAACAAATGCTCTTCCATCTTCAAATTCAAGCGGAAGAGGTACGATATGAAACTTATGTTACACTTTGCCCTTTCACAGCCGGGGAAAATGCAGCTGGAAAGAAGACGAGCGACGACAAATCGCCGAAAATCGTGGACCACCTGTCGAGCAAGTACGTGAAGGATGGCGAAGCGGTGACACTTAGCTGCCGAATAATCGGTGCCAAGAAGTTCGACGTGGTGTGGCTGCACAACAATAAAGAGATCAAGCCTAGCAAGGACTTCCAGTATACTAACGAGGCTAACATCTACAAGCTAGTCATCGCCGAAATATTCCCCGAGGACTCCGGCACTTACACGTGCGAAGCTTTCAATGATGCAGGAGAGAGCTACTCGTCGTGCACGTTAAACGTACTCGGTAAGTTTTAATCGGTTGTTATCAGCTATGCGAGCATGCGAAGATAAGCGATCTTAATTTTCGTCCAATTTTTATCTATTGAAAATTATCAATTGATAAAAAAAAATAACTTTATATTCTAATCTAAAAAAACCACACTCGAAGAAATTATGACCACTAATAAGTAACTGTCTAAGATAAAGCTTTCATAGAAGAACTACAAAAAAGAGCTCGATAGAAAATGATTGATCATCCAGTCAATTTCCTAAGATAATGATAGAAATTTAATTCCCTGTCGCGTGCATTTCCAGCTCAAAATGAAGAGCCGAAGAGCCCAGCGTTCGCGACATTCCCGCAGTCTGCAACAGTGAGCGAAGGCGAGTCGGTGACTTTCACGTGCAAGACTGATACCGTGCCTTTGAAAGGTAAAACTGTTTCCGACAATTTACACAATCGTTTTACGGAGTTTAAATATATCGTATCGATATCAATTACTCTCTCTTTTAGAGCAGCAATTAAATACTAATAAATGCGAATTTTCCAGTAACCTGGCTGAAGGACGGCAAGGCAATCCCCGAGACCAGCAGCAGATACCACTTCAGCTCGGATGGCAACACGTCCTTCGAATTCGGCATGAAGACCTGCACGGCCAACGACGTTGGTCAATATTCAGCACGTGCGATCGGACAAAAGGGCGAAACAAACTCGGCGTTCGCCCTTAATGTCGTCAACCCCGGCGAGCTGTGATCTTAGTACCGGGATGATTGTCCATCGCAAGCCGCGAATCGGAGAGTATCTACTCCAGTATATTCTTCGCGGAGAAAACACCGGAGATCGATTCACAGATATAAGAGCGCATGTATTTCTTTTTTTTTTGGGGGGGGGGGGGG
>NW_021848711.1:1956949-1978972 GCF_003651465.1 Formica exsecta
TTGGGGGGGGGGGAAGCATCTAATCTACACAAATACGTTTTCTCCAAAAAGAATATATCTTCTCCGTTTTCGTATGCATTCGATTCGTAGACGTCGAACCATCTCCGGTTGATCCTTTTCACTGGCTTTCCACTGGCCTTTCAACTTTTGCACGAAGCTTAACGAGAGAATACACGAATGAAGAAAACCGAAACGGCTCGTCGCGATGACCGCTTTTAAGTCTACGACGTCTCTGTACAAAAAAAAAGAAAAGGAGAACCGAAAGATTAATATTATTCTCTCTCTCTCTCTTTCGTGCGCGCGTATATTCTGTATGTAAATTATTTTGGAACGCTGTATTCTCTTCCTGTGTGTTTTGTCATAAAATGTCGCATGTGTGAATCGCTCGAATCAGCGGGACGCGGTTTATTTTTACAAGACGAGCATCCGAATAATTTCCGCGTCCCCGCATCTTCGCATTACGGATAGCACACGCAACTTATTACGCTAAAATATTCGGCTTTGCTGTATCACACGACTTGGTATATACTTAATACTTAACGGGTACATCGCGGCACAATCGAAAAAAAATGAAATAGAATCGAAAATTTGTAGGATATTCGACATGATATTCAAAACGCGGTTTTCCCGACGAGACTGCCAGCATCCTCGAAAAACCGCCAACATTATTATTAATCTCATCGGGAATTCTCGTGGCATCGCAAGAACGGCAAGTATTTATTTTTACGTGATATACTATCGCGATGTGCCTTCTTATTCCACGTTAATGGTCGTGTTATACTTGTTTGAAGACTGCTTTCCGTCTCAAAAAAAATTTACGATAAAATAAAACATGTGATTTAAAATGAAATCTTATTATTACACCGTTGTATCATACTAATATAGATTATAAATGTAAGTCCTATTAAAATTCCACAATCGTCCTCAAATTAGTAATTACACTTGTGTAATCGTTGGGTGTCAATGAGAAAAAGAGATAAGATGTATTTTTCCGATATATAATTTAGTAATAAACAAAACAATTAGCGTTGATAAAAACTTTAATATAAAAATTCATATAAAAGTCAATAAAAAATGTTCATTCATACTCTATGCAAAATTTATATAAAAAAATCATTTCTGACACAACAAATGTTATGCAATATATTTACAATGTTTTTTGACAATTCGTGAAAGTAGAGGACATTGTTATAGATAAAAATAAAGCCAAGTTGATTTTTTCAAAGAGTACATAGAGAGTGTAAAGATCTTTTAATCTGCAATATTTCTGCAATTTTTTCACTGCATTTTTCTTGGATTTTACTTGGATCTTTATATCTATTCATATTTCTATGTTCAATCATCGAGCGTTTAACTCACAAAGAATTATATATGTCAAGTTGTATAATCCAATTTCACCGCCGACTTAACATGTAAATTAGCTGGATCCATCAAATGAAAAAAGTCTGAACGTGACTCCGAAGTAAGAGAACGGAACTTGTTTGGGTTCTGTATAGGTATACTATGCCACTGTAAATGTTCTCTTTCTGCCAAACATATTAGTGCAAAACGCAAATCTTTCGTACATATCAGCATATTGTTCTGATATAAATCATTTTGTAACAGTGTAAAGCAAAAGTACATATTATATTCATTGTCATCATTAGTTCCGCAAAGGTCAGCAGTTACTTCATCAAATTGTTTGCGATTATGTTCTAAATTGTTGCATATCACTACAATAGTTTTTAGATTGATTCTGTCTGGCTTGTTAACATCTATAAAATATAGCAATGAGTGAATTTTAAGCTTATTTACACATACATATCACGTATAAACTGTAATATTCACCAATGTAACATGAAGCAGCATTAAACTTCATTATTGGCGTAGTCACATGTAGTTCACGTACATGTTGCTGTTGACATTTTATTGATACTATGTACCATGAATTCCACTCGATGTTATATACATACATCAAAGGTAATGATCTTAGCTTAGACTGATTAAAATATAAGATCAATTTGTTTTCAACAACAAAATAATCAGGGGGAGTGACGAATTCCACGGGCATGGTCGAACCCTTAATCCATATGCCTATGAATTGTTGAAATGGAAGAGAGCAAAAAACAATATAAGTAAGTAGTAATAAAACAAAATAAATGTTATCACAGTATATGTTTTCGATATTAATAAGTAATTTCGAGCAAGAATAAATCGTGCAAACAATTATGTAATAAGAATACTCCTACGATATAGTTTGTATCTCTGAAACTTGATTGAGATATATACAATTTGGGAACATTTTGGGGATATTTATGCATTGAACATTGCATATCACATTAAAAGAAGCATTTGCATTATAATGATTTTCTATGCTACCTAATTAAAATTACCTTTATGGACATTATAGATATCAAGAGATCCTAGTTTTCGTCGATAATGTCCTACACCACCTGCAAGCAATAATGTATTCCGCACAAATGCAGCAACCATATGTCTTCTCGCATGTGGCATACTAAAATATTAACAGGACTTGGATTTGCAGAGAATGCTACTTTATATGATTAATTTCTATCATCTTATCTACTTATTAAAATACTTACCTTGTCTCGAAAAACCATTTCTTAGATATCAGAGAGTAACGCCATATGTTCATATTGAACCTTCCTGAACCGATACCAAATTCTCCGCCGCTAAGATATAAATTATGTCCTAAGAGATCACGTGTAAAACAGTAAGTAAATATAAAAAAAAAAAAAATAAAAAAAAAAAGGAAGATCACAGAAATTGCGTACCTCTGGCAGTAATCTGCATTCCTATTATTCTACTATTCGTATTGTTATTGATAATATCTTTGGGATATTTAAATGTAGCAAGTTCAATGAGCTTATCATCATTCCAACAATGAAGATAAAATTCATTATTAACATCAGAAGAATCAGAATTATCACAGGATATAATACTTGGATAAACTATTGGTCCAGTCTTTTTTAAAATATCCAACGGAATTGTGTCCTTTTATAAAAATTAATACTTTAAATCTATTATACATTAAATTATAATATGTTAATATACATATAATAGAGTATACTGATATATGTACATGTATATGCCAAGAAAACAAAATAGGTATCAAAGATCAATATCTTGAAATTTGAAATCAATCTTGTTTTACGCTTTCGAAGAAAAAATAAAATTTAGATCTTTTTCAATTTACTCCCTCAAAAAATTACACTGTTCTAATTTTAAGATTGTTGTTATATATAGAGATAATATTCACCTTATTAATTTTCATCCATTCTTGCGCAATTTGGGGCAAATAAGATTCTGCATTATATATTTTTGCAACTCTTAGATTAATATTTCCAACTAATTTCAAAAAATTTTGCCTTGATAGCTTATAGATCAAATTTAATGGCAGTTCAGTAAAACGATCTAAGCAAACAGCCAAACAAAGATCTTGTAATATACTAAGGCCTAATTCCTGTGCCAGCAACCAAATATCAATTACATCTATCGGTAACAAATAATATTTCTCGAGTCTAAGTGTTATATTTTCTATTAAGTCATCTACTACGAAGAGAACACTTAACTCCAATAATATCAAAAGACGTCCAAGATTGTGTTTATTAAATATCTTTCTCATAACATCATGTTCATCATTGTTAATCCAATTTATAAAATCCTGTAAAATCGAAGTCATTGTCTTTCATTTCAATTATACAATGAAGTAATTTATTGTATCAATATAACGCATACACCACACGCATTATAGTCACATTAAATATAACAAATTTTGTTCTTTTTAAACGCGGCTAAAAATTGTAGTTAACTAACCTGGAAGGAAATTGAGGGAATCTCATAGTTGATAATATGTTCCGACAAACGATGATCTGTATAAGTTGTAGAGAGAAGTGCGGCAAAATATTGGCTCTTATGGATCAGTTTTTTTTTATCAATCTTAAATCGCTCCTTTTGGAGAAGCAGCGTCACGGTATCCTCGGTTTGACTATCTTGATCTATCATTGTTAATAACAAATATCGCGCATTATCGACACAATAAAATATGCATCCGAAGATCATATATTAATATTGACGACTAATATGTACAATAGAATCGTCACGGATTCTGTATGCCCTTTCTGCGTGTTAAAATAATATTTGAGATCTCAGTATTTTTATTTGCACTTGCAGAATATACCACGTGCGCCCGACTTGAGAGTTGGGAGTTGGGATTGGGAAATTGTGCGGCAGTGTTGCTAGTTGCTATTGTATGCTACAATATTGTTTTATTAATCATTTTCTTTTTTTAATTTTAAAAAAAGTTTAATACTCTATATATGTGTGTGCATAAAATCATGAATAAATATCTTTAAAAATATAAAGGTTTCAATTATATATAATTTTATCTCTCTATATTTTTATCAGATACTTAATTATGTTATTTAGCATTAAAATTAACAATACTATTTAAGCAGATATGCGATTGCTTTTTTAAAAATTTAAACTTGCTTCTTTTATGTTTTAGATTTGACAAGACAAATGGCATTTTCGAATGTATTAATCGCGCTCTGAGAGAGATTAATGACGTCATTGCATTGTCTCTACCAATAAAAGACTTGAATTCATAGTAAAATAGTTATTAATTGATCAGGGTACCGATCATGTAAGTTTTTCCTTAGGGCGGAAACGTGAAAAGTGAAAAATATTAGCATTGAAACTAATGGCAAAATTTTTCACTTTTGACTTTTCCGCCCTAGGGAAAAAGTTATATGGATCGATACCCTAGGTTGGGTTAAAAGTTAAAACCCGTTTATTCGAAAATGCTAAAAATTTTAGGGCGGTTTTTAGAGATGCAAGTGTTGGCAACACTGTATCATTAGGATGAATTTCGAAGAACGCCAATTTCATACAGTGAAGATGTACTATCGGAGTTAAACAAATGGATAGGATATTTTTGGTTAGATTACGATTCAACAAACTTAAAAACCTCGTATGATAATTACTTCGTCACGATACGAAAATGCATAATTATTTAATTAATTCACGTAAATGACATGCGCACGTGTATTCTTTTACGTAGAAACGTATGTGCGAGCAAAGGTCGAAGTTGACGAAGAGCACGTTCCGCTTTGCGAATTGATTTCAAGATTTTCTGAATTTAGCGAATAGCTCTGCTATTCTTTTATTATGAAGAGACGTCAGAGGAGGCCGGTCTTGACGCTCAATAGATCTCAAGGCAATTATGTCGACCACACGCAAAGTAAATATATCAATCTACATTTTAAATTATTAGATATGCTAATCACTGTTATTTATTCTTTCATTTCCATTATTTGTTATTTTTTAAAAATTCATACATATATATATATATTAAAAGAGATTTAATACATATGTGTTATCTTGCTCTTGCTTATTCTTATAAATTATATACAGATAAGTGCAAGCCAGTGAATAACATACAACCTATACAAAATGAGGCCAGCAATCCATTGGCCAATTTGTGCCAGTACAATTCCGACAGTGACACAGAAGATCCTAAGAAAGATACACAAAAATTAGACGATCAAGTCAACGATTTTTTTAAGGTAGTTAATTGATGATATGCTCTGTATTATAGATATTTAATTCACATTTCTTGTAGGAAATTCAACTTATTGCCCCAGAACAACATGTTCCAAACACTGTTAATGATCCAAGCTTAGCAACTAAGCCAGCTTCGCAGTCTGTGCATCATACGAATCAGCAAACATGTAAGAATTTTAAATAGAAATAACAGAAAAAAATTAAAAATATTTGAAATGTTTAGAATTATGTATACTTACTAGTGTGGCAAGAGTGCTACGATGATTCTACTGGTTATCCTTATTATTGGCACATTGAGACTAATGAGGTAACATGGGACATGCCAGAGGAGTTACGTTTAATAAAAAAGCAATCTGAGATGGGATCTGGAGTTAAACATCCAATCCAGGGACCTCATTGGGTAGATTTTTCATCCATCGCATGTAATTGCCATTCTTTAAACTATAGATTTTACGTTTAATGTTTAATAATGGAAAACATTATTGAGATGAACAATTATTACAGATCGACAGTCACAAGCAAATATACCAGAGGGCATGATACCACAAGAAGTGGTAGCAAGAAATCGCAACAGATTTATGCATAATGAACCTCCTAAAAAATGTAACTCGGAAAGCAAATCAGAAATTAAGAATGAGTCTCCTGTGAAGGATGATGATTCTGATGATGGGTATGGCAAATGAATAAAACTATTAATATTTAAACTAAAATTATACTTTTTTGACAAAAAATATATTTCTCTCTTTTATTTAGACGGATAGAGATGATAACATCTTTTGGTAGCGACGGAAGCGATTCGGAGGATGAAAATAATTCCTCAGACGAGAAAAAGACGTCGACAACTTTATCTGAATCAGGAAATTCAAATTCTGTATCATATCTAAAAGCCGGTGAAATCGGACCCGCCTTCCATCCAATGGGAATGTCTCCTATCAAAAATTTGTCTCATTCGTATCAATCTGACTCGACTAACATATCAAATTGTACGAATCAATCCGAACAATCCGAGAAATGTAAAATAGCTGAATCTAGTAGTAAGAATAGTATAGTTCAAGGGGAAAAACAGTTTTTCATTGGAAACAAGAATAGAAAAGATGTTAATACACAAAACGTAATTCCGAAGTTGGATTTTAAAGTGTCCTTAGTACCTGGTTATGGAGATGATTCAGATGGAGAAGAGGAAGTTAAACCCAAGCAGGAGATTAAACCTTTGTTCCCGATTGCGCAAGATGAGGAATATGTAGATGTGATAAATTCATCAAAAATTTATGGTGTTTCTGCAAAAAATTCTAGCAATATACAAAGTAGTGATCAGTGTAATGACAACAACGGAGATAGTCAAGAAATGAAGAATGATGATGAAAAAACGCAGGAAAAAGAATCGAAGATGGATGAAGATAAATCTAAGACGAATATATTTCTTGAAGATATGCAGACATGTGGCAAAGCTTTCCAAAGGAAGAAACGAATAGCATTTGATGGTATCAATTATTTTCATCTGTTTATTACATCAATAATATGATAAAAAGCTTTGCATTAATTTAAATTATATGACAAATTTTTGCAATATAGAAATAATATCTTTATGTTTAATTAAATAATTTCTTTCATAATTTTAGTTCCATCAACGAAAGTTAAACAAAATAACGTTTATCATGACACTACGATTCAAAATGATAATAATAGTGATCTCGCGAGCAATGAAACTATTTCACGTAATACCGAAAACGACGATGCGGGAATTCATAATCAATCATGCACAGAAAGTCAAGAAGAATGCAATGAAGCACATGAAGAGGCAGAACAATGTGTTAGTGTTAAGACCGAAGAAAAGCTCGATTCTAAAGACGAATCGTGTGATTCGGAAGTACTTGCAGAAGATAAAACAGCACCCAATGCAGTTGAAGAAAAAGATAATGATAAGAAAGAGATGAATGACTTGTCGCAGATTATAACAGAGAAATTAAAATTTCTTTCCGAAGGAAGAGAGAGCGTCTCCGCTGTTCAAACAATGCAAATTCAACTACAAGTGAATATTTTTTTCAAGATTTTATATATATATGAATATTATTATATTATATAGCTAAAATGTGTTTGGAATTAGTAATGTTTAAATATTAAAATTAATCATATAATCTAGCATTATTATTTGGATAAATTTGGCACAATTATCAATATGAAACTTATTAATATAAATTATTCTGTTACAGACATTATCTACTGCATGGGCGGCAAATAGCTTAGAAGAAAGTTACTTTCAAAAGTGGCTGACTAATACAAATCATGAATTGGAAAGATTAGAGCAAGATGCAGCACCAGCTGGTTGGCTATGTCAGTGGGATAGGTACGGTATTCCATACACAATTTGCACTACTAGTTTTCTATGTAAATATAGGTATTTAATATACACGACATTTATGTTCAATGGCTTTATATGTGTATCATTAATTTATGCAATGAAGAGATACACAAACACATATTTATTTATTTATTTATTTCTTCATACATACATGCAATATTGCTATGTACTATTACATTATTTCATCCATCATTGGAAATATTTATTCATTTTTAGCAAATTTATAAATGCAAATTAGTTAATTAACAAATCTAGGAGTAGGTACACTAATTCTAAAAAAGTATTCAGTAGCATTATATCTACGAAAATTTGTAGGACACACACTAAATAAGTTCCTAATATTTCAAGACTTAATGTACACTCGAATATGATATTTTCAAATTTGTTTCTTTGATACAACTCTTCCCACAAATCAAATCAAAATAAAATTTATCAAATTACTAATTCGATAATATTTGTGATAAATAATTGATTATCGCGATTATACAGAATATATATAGTGGTTTTAATATACACAGATATCTTTTTTAAATTTTAGAACATTATATAATGCAATTGATACACTTTTATCATTTCATAAAGCTTAGCTTAAATGAAGGTGCAGAGTTCTGTAAGAATTATGATCTCTCTTGAAGTGTAATATATTTCTAGTGCTAAATCAAGTGATCATCTCTTATTTAGCCTTAAGAAGTTTTTGATCTTGTGATATTGTCAATGTGATAATTAATACGTGCTGAGTGATATATTGCAATCTATTTAATGTAATTTGCTGCAAGCGATAATCCAATAACAAGAACGTCACTTGGATTAAAAACACATTTGTGCTATAATTATGAAATAAGTGTGAAGTTGAAGTAAATTTTATTCAAATGAAGACAAGAAGATACCATGAGAAAAGTGAAATAATAATTTTTTTGATTGAGACAGGCCTTAGTTAATTATTTATGCTTAACATGATAACATATAAATGAAATGTAGCAAAAGAGAGAGAGAAAGAGAAAGCTTTGATGGATTAGCTTTGAAGAATGACTATAAAAGTAACTATAACAAAATTATTTGATCATCGTTTTCTACAGTGATATTATTATTTAAAACAAGAAAATTTAATTACATCTTATCAAAAAAGTGTCAAAAAAATTATTTTAGAAAGTTTCATGTTTATATATATAAATTAATTTTGTGCTATTTATTGAAATGAAGAAATATTGTAAAGTTTTATTAGGTATACATTTATCTCTGCGCTGGATATATATTTCATTTTTTAATAAAATGTGGAAGATATAAAAAGAAAAAATATATTTTATTCTTATAAACATATGTTTCAAAGTGTATGCGAGAAATATTTTATCTGGCATTATAATTTCGTTCGTTTATCTATTCTGATAGAGACATGAACGATGATTAACAATGTAAGTATTATCCTATCTATCATTATATTTTATTAATATCTGGTAATCCTTGGGATTAATCACAAATAAACCAGATATTATATTGGGACTTAATATTTTCATCATTATTTTCCCTGCACTTCAGTCACAAATACCTCTCTTTCCTTTCACTTTGCTGTAATCTCGCATTAATATTTCCCACAAGAGAGAATACATTCTGATAATTACATAATTATACATCTCCCATCTTTCCTGTAACGAAAGGCCTTCGTCGAGTAAAAACGAGACACAACATCGCAGGTAGGAGTGATTACTAGATTATGTTCTATTAATTTTTGCTTTCGTTTAAGAAACTGGTGACGGACGCGACCGAATGTTTCGCCACGGAAACATTATTTAAGCGTGCATTAAATGTAACATAGAAAATTACAACAGAAAATATGGTACAAACGTCAGTAATGTTGTCTCATGTGTTCTCCCTTTTGGTCGGGGGATTTTTCAGGTCGCACAAGAGATATTACTACCACAATACATCCAGTGGAACATCACAGTGGACTTATCCTGACACCGGTATTGCCGGTGGCACTGAGGAGATGGAATTGTGCACAACTCCGCCACCAGAATCGGAAGAATGTCATCAATAGAAAAACTATAAATTAAGCTACATCTATAATATAACTAACTTTTTATTGTTTTTACACTAGAATCACCTGGAACGAAAAGGACGAAGGAGAAGCAAGCTGAGGAGATGGACGATAATAAGACGAATAACGAAAATGTAACGGAAAGACGTCCTACGGATCTGGAAGCACCACCTCCACCACAAATATCTAATCCGAGTCCACCGCCGCCACCAAGAATATTCGCGGAAGACCTGAAGAAGGACAAGAGGAAAAAGGAGAAACCCGACGATAAATCCTTGGACGCGAAGAGAAAACGTTTGGAGAGAGGTAATTGATTATTATAATATTATAATATAATTGATAGAAAGTTAAATGGCTAGTAGTGATTAGTAGTGATTGTGTGTGCGTGTGTAATATATTATATATCTTTATAACATTATATTATAAAGATAATTGTTATAATCATAATTACTATAAATATTAGTAAAAAAAACTTGTGTTTTTTCACAGACAATATAACAACTCTAAATACGGCGCAGATGGTAAATCCTGCATTAGAATCCTTGTCTTACGCACATCCACAGGCGGCCATGTCACCTCAAACCACGATACCTTCGAATCACGCGAATATGGAGCCTTTGCCACCGGGTGTGGATCTGCCGGAAACGTCCTATGAGACGGCTACCTTGAAAGGGATAATATATAACACAGCGTCACAGCAAAGTAATGCGATTTACGCGCCTTCGATTGGGGATCCAACAATACCTATTCTAAGTCACCATCAGGCAGGCCTGCTTCAAGAGCCTTTTGTTCATTATCCAGCCTTTCATCAACATTTGCATAATGTAAGTGCATTTCTGCTATACCAATAAATTCCGTATTAATAAATGAATACCACATATATTTATTCCTTGATGCACAATTATACTTAATTAAAGTATATAGAAGATATTGAAGTATCAAGGAATGCGGTAGCACTCTCGCACGTACATATAACGAACGTATAATAAATATAAGGAATTCACGTTCCCATAAAATAGGTGTATTTTAGAATTTAGAATACATTTTTTATGGAAATTGTAATTTACATATCTGTATTTGTTAACAGACGATCGCAGTTGCGAACAAGCATGGCGGGCAGAATGCTATTCAGTTTATGGTGGGATACACGCCGATTTACACGAATAATAAAATCATCGCCAAACCGCCGGTTAAAGCCTCGAAGGAATCTCTGGGATCCGCTCTTGATTCCTTTTATAACGACATCGCGCGCATCGAGAAAACGGAAACGGAACGAACAGTGCAGCAACAGGATCCCGTTGCCATTGTAACGGAACAGGTCCCTGTTCCAATCGAGGAAACTAAACCGGAAACGGAATCGGAAACGATATCGAGTGATACAACGATGAAAGAACGGAAAAAGAAAAAGGTCTCTATTTACATATCGCGATACTTGTTATTTCTTTCGACACTTTATTTTCTTTTTTGATATAAGAACAGTATGATATACTGTTATATATCAGAACATAACAAAAGTATATAAAATATAAAAGTTATTAAATTATAATTAACAAATTTTAATTCTTCATTTTACGTTAAATTAAATACAGTAATTTTTGGAACTAAGAATTATCTCTTTTAGTTTGTAATGAAATAAATCTCTTTACCTATTACTTTCTATTTATTCTCAATTCAGAATTTTTTAAATATTTTTTGAGATATAACATTCTCTTGTATTAATATGGCTAACAAACTGACATTAATATATATATATTTTAATGTCAGTTTTATATATATATATATTTTAATGTCAGTTATATATATATATATATATGTATGTGGACTAATCGAAAATTGTACGTTTTACATGATTCTAGGCGAGAATCAGTATCAGCAAAAAGCACAAGGAGATGTCGACTATGGTAGCAAAGTGGCAAAGAGTACAAAAGAATCTAGAAGATGCTGTATAAATAATAGAAACCGAAATAAAATAATTATAATTGTCGTACAAGAAATAATATGCTACATAGATTGTATTATTAGTATATATAATTGCAGATTTCACATTATGTACATATGCGTTGTTAAATACTTCTTTTATCTAAAATATTTTAAGCTTTTTTATGTATGAAATACATTATGCATATATTTACGAAATTGTAAGAATCGTGTAACGATATCACTTGTATCGATTTAAACGCAGTACTTAATTCGCGTAATTATCATGTATCTGTTTTACGATCAATCATCAAGTTTGCAATTAAATTACAAGACATACTCAAGAAAAAATTACCCGCATATAATTATAGTTAAATATACATTATATATAAAATATTGTATAATCTAATCATGTATAAACTTTACTTTTTTTTAAAAACAATGCAAATATAATTTTTCTGATTATTTTTTATTATTTTTTAAATTATTTTTCCTATATATAAACGGAGAGAAAGAGAGAAAACATTTATATTTATATATACATATAATTATATATACTTATTCCTATATTTATATATGGACAATATTTTTCCTGGGTATCTAATTACAATTTATTATAACAGTCATTAAGCCTTATACTTTCGATTTAGGCAAATCGTACCTAAGTATCGTATCGTGGGAAGTGTAATTTTGAATATTAAAATTGCCATGTGTGTGGCATTATCATGTTGACGAGAAATCACGATCATTCAATACAGGTTTAGAAGGATTAAGAAATATCAGCTACTGCGTAATCTCTTATCTGAAAGTAGATAATAAAATATATAACACATGTTTTTAAAGATAAAGTTAGAAACATTGACAACATTCTTGAAATTGTTACACAATTTTGCGGTGCCAGTAGCTTTATTTAATTCTAGTGGATAACTAAAAGATTAGATGATTATGGATAACGTGGCAAATCTCGAGATATTTTGAACATTCTTTGATATATACAAATTGCGCTAATATTATCGAATTTTTCTTTACGCTCTATTCCTTTTCTAATTCTTTTAAATTGTATCCCCTTGTATTCCTCTTGAACCGAAAAAATTTGCGAAATCATATTCTTAATAATAACAAATTTGGTTGGATTTATTAATACGGTAGGATTTAATTATCTCTAATACATATTGTTTAAATTTTAATGCGAAATTTGTGTGTATATGTGTGTGTCACATTAGAAAAATAATACATTTAATTACCTTCGTCGAGATAAAATTATCTCCAAGTTCTTCAATACACGTTTTAAAAAAAGGCTTACAAATTATATCATCTTTTTTATCATATATTTTTTTTTCGTGGTACTTTTCATTTTAAGAACTCTTCATATGCTAATGAATACATAATCCCTCTCACTGCGAATATCAGATGCACACGTGTGGAACGTGCTTCATTAATAAACATTTATAAATATAAAACTGATATCTTTTTCTCTTTCAAGAGAAAAAAAGAGGGGGAAGAGGGAAAAATGGCTTATACGCTTCAGAGATCTATATCTATTTTGAAGCTTAAATACGAAGGTACATGATGAAAATCTGCAAAGAAATTCTATTTTATTGATAATTCATAATGTAAGAAAAAAATTCATGTATATAATCAAATATAAATATATATAATTACATATGGATATATATTCCATTATATACATATATCGGATGTCGAACGCAATCACTTTCGCTGTTACACTACATTATGTACACACACACAGTTATTTTTATTATTATACAATAATATATATTAGCATTTTATTACGTATTTATACATATATATCGGATATCGGACGCAATCAAATGCAATGTGATTTTTCCAGATCAAATTAGCTGTTTTGCCAATTCTTGCATCACCAATAATTTTTCTGCCGCAATAATCATATGCTATGATAATAACATAGTATAAATATATCTCATTAAATAATTTTATTATTAAAAGATAAGCACTCTATAACTGACAATGAATTTCAGTGATTCGTGAAAAAAGTTGAGTGATATGTATTTTGAAAATGTAATGAGAATTTTTACTATCTAAAAAAGAAAATTCAATTGCAGGCTTTTAAGTCAATCATATTTCTTCAATTAAAAATCTAAAATAACGGCGTGAAACTAGATAATATTGGAAGTAATATCTTAATACTTTGACAATCATTGTCACGTGAGTTCGTTTTCGTTCTTTGATTATTGACCAGCGTCACAACTCGCTCGCTCGTGTTCGCTCTCGTGCAGTCTCTTATCATTTACAGCACATTTATCTTATATTTATTTAGGTGTGTCTTATCATGTTATATTCGTTGGGATTATTTGATATATATATCTTTGTAATATCTAAATAAAAAACACATTAGCTTCCGTAGATATGTCATGAGCGATCTTACGAAAGATACAAATATGCCGGCGAAAGTGTTTTTGTCCGAGAGGTGGTAGCCGATTAAAGTGTTACAATTTTACGAATAGATTGCATTGCATAAAAGTCGCATACATAATATATTTAGAAAATTTGACAAAAATCGATACAAACAGTATATACACATATATACACATATATCCGTAACATATATTGCGGCATATTTATACAGATGCAATAAACTTTCGCACGATTAAAACATTTAGTATCTTTTTTTGTCAACACATATCATTGATGCCATGCCGTGACCTTAAATATATCTTTCTTTGATTAAATATCCACAAATATTACGCATACAAAGCTTTAAAATTAAACTTCTTTTTACAGGTTTTTATATTAATCAATAATATTTTTGTAGAGAAAAATTCATATATAACCCGTGAAGAAAGCCGATCCATGTGAATAATGATAAGGTCGAGAAATCTTTGTTTTTTCACGATATCAATTAGGACTTAATACGTTTGATTTCCAATTATTGAGACAAAAGTTATGATAAATTAGCAGATGACGTTCAATAAGATTGTACAAAAACAGCAGACCGATTCCGACGATATTTGTAGTAAAAGCGATCATACATATATATATGCCGTGTTAAATTTAAGAAAAAGTTAGATTTAAGAAAATTCTTCGGCGATTCGTCTGAATCCCATCTATCCACAACGACGATTGCATCAAAAGGCAATTATGTTGCTGCCGATCTTCTTTTTTGTGCTCCTGGCATCCACGAACGCGGTAATAATAGATAACTTATTAAAAATACCGAAAATTGTGCTGGATCCCTTAGATCTGATACCAGCACTCCCAGATCTAGGCACTTTTACATCCGGGCCTGAGGATGCGCAACTTACGACCGTGAGTGCTTTCGATTTTTTCATCCGTCACAAGTTTGTGCTTTAAACAAATTTTTAAAAAATTTTGTGCAAAAATGTGGCTTACATTAATTGAAACTTCTAATGACTCTGCATAATTCCTCTTTTTTGCTCGTTAATAAAAATACTGATACTTTATTATTTTTTCTTCATCGATTTTAAGAGAAAAGAAATATGTTGCGTGATCGACTCCATATAAATATAAAATTTTAAATTTTAAATTTTTTCTTTTTTATTTACTTAGATTTTATTGATCATATTAGTGGGACTTGTATATTAATAAGATCAGTTTAATGTCAAAAACATTTAATCGCTATGATAACGATTCTCTTATCTCTTATTGTTAATCTGTCAGTTATACGATTTGAATTAGAAAGCTATTATTTTATCGTGCAGATGGAACTGATAAAGAAGTACGGTTACAATGGCGAACAGCATACAGTGACTACTTCTGATGGTTATATTTTAGAATTACATCGAATAACAGGACGAGCTAATTCCAGCGATTCACAAAAGCAAAAACCTGTTGCTTTTGTGATGCATGGCATTCTGGCAAGTTCATCGATTTGGGTCTTTGCCAAGCCCGAGAAAAGTTTAGGTAAAAAAAGAACACTCTATAAAATATTAATATCTGAGACTCTGATCGCGCGCAAATCATAAGTTGACAAAACTTATTTCCATATTTTAGATAATTATCTAAATATTACATTATTTATAAAATATGCTGTTAAAATATTTCAATCCCTTTGACTAATCGCAGACAATTCTTGCATTCCGACTGCGAATTCGTTTTTATATTCTTTTCAAAATAAATTTTAAAAAACTGGCTTGACAAAATTTTTATTAATTTTTTGCTCCATCAATTCTAATTTGTCTTTATTATTATTATATTTTAAATGTCTTTGATGTTTTAGGATTTATTCTTTCTGATGAGGGATATGACGTATGGCTTGGAAACGCGCGTGGCACCTTGTATTCCCATGAACATTCGAATTCGTCTATCAAAAAGAAAAATTATTGGAGTTTCAGGTGAGAACTGATTATATATGTGTAAATAGAGCAAACTTTGTCGAAAAAAATGTGAAACTGTTACATTATTGGTATATTTGAAGGTAAATTCTAAGTTGATGCACGCGAAATAATGTGAAAGTTTCAACACGAAAAAATATTAATATTTTTACACGTATGTTACATGCTGTATTAGCGTCAGATAAGGGAAGCTCAAGTTTAAGAACGAGGCAAGTGATGTTTATTGTTCATTTTGTTAATCTAAATGTAAACGAATAATTACGATTTATTATACAAGTCTCTGGTAACGTCACAATGATATAATTGTAAGAAATATTCATCGTAATTATTACATGATAATATTAAATAAATCTAGATAAATTTCAGATGATCGTGAATAAAACGCGGTGAATCATGATATTTCAAAGATCCTTTTTAGAGTGTCTTAAAACTGCACGAACATCCTTTTCGCTACAGATTCTTTGGTCAATGATGAAATTAATTTCTCCCAAATGATAGTTTTCCAGTTAATGATTGGATGTAAGAATCAAGAGAGAAAATAAGTGATACAATTTATCTTATTATCCGCCTTTATTATACGCTTGGAAATATAAATTTTCTTATTTTGTGATTCATTTTAAGGTCTCTTATTGTTAGTGCTAATGAATACGTAATCAATATTTCGCTACAAATAACAAATCCACGATCGCGTGTTTCATTGACAAATACATAGAAAGCCGATAGTTTATCTCGAAATCTATATCTATATCTATAAAAAACACTGTCTTATTGGTAATCTGTGTGTTATCTTGTAAAAAATGATTTAATCACTTAATCTCAATCGATCATTTTCCTTCCATCTGATTACAACTTAAGACACACGATGAATGGATTATGTCAAAATTAATATCTCAATAAAAACTTCATCAATAAAACAATGAAAAAAATGTATAAAAATTGATAAGAATCCATACATAGTACAACGGAATATTTATGGATGCAATAAATTTTATCGATAATAATATTATTCGATTTTTAATATCTTTTCTTGATCAAATATTTATGAAATATTTGTATTATCAAAATATAAAATATTTGAACAAACCAAAATTTTTTTTTCTTAAAATTTTTCGGCAGTTCTTAATATTCTTGCATACTAAAATTCACAGAAAAATATAGATATATATATATTTTTTTTTTTTTTTTTTTATTATAAATTGTTACGCCTTTCAATATTCATCAAACATTGATGTATATATATATATATATATATAATATCGCGCGTACTTTTACAGCTAATACGTAAACATCGAGGAATAATTTATGTGTACTTCTTTTGCAGCTGGCACGAAATTGGTATATACGATCTTCCAGCAATGATAGACTACGTCCTAGAGACTACCGGTCAAGAAAAACTGTTTTACTTGGGGCACAGCCAAGGTACCACAAGTTTTTTCGTGATGGCGACGGAGGTGCCCGAGTACCAGGACAAGATTAAGGCGATGTTCGCCATGGCACCGATCGCTTATTGCGGCAGGATGAAGAGTCCTTTCATGCAATTGCTGGCACAGTTCTCTAATACCATCGACGTACGTACAATTCCGATTTAGATGAAAAAATCAATTATCAATGTCCAATATTTCTTTCTTACGGATTAAACGCGTCGTTGCAGATAATGTGGTCCTTGATCGGTATTCACGAATTTAACCCCAGCAACGACTTCACAAAAAAAATTCAGCAAATAATGTGCGCGGAAAAAGCTCTCTCGCAACCAATATGCTCGAATATGATGTTCCTAATTGCTGGATTTAATCCTGATCAGCTCGACATGGTATGATGCAGTTTTTTTACGTCAGTATTAATTTGCAATTTCAAGTACGATAAGAATTTGGAAACTAATATGCTGGTTCTGTCTCTTTTTTTATAGTGTACTCTACACTAATTAGTATTATCAGATAATACTCTATAATATTGTTTTTTTCTAACAATGATTTTAAAAATAAATTAAAATGTATAAGTTTTTTAATGAAGTACTTATTTTTAATATTATTGATTAATAATATATTATTCATATCGTTAACTGTATATATTTATCGTCATTTTTACAGAGTCTTTTACCGGTAATCTTAGGACATCTTCCTGCTGGTGCATCCACAAAGCAACTTATTCACTATGGACAACTCATACAATCTGGTGAGCATCCATGCTTGTATAAGCACAGATAATAAAATATTCATTATTTTCAAATCTCCATAACATTTTTTAAAATACATAATAACAACAGCATGTTTATCACCAGGTTTACTTATTTCACCGGGAAAATTTAAACAATTCGATAACGGATTATTGCAGAATAAAAAATTATACAACTCACGTACTCCACCAATATATGATGTAAAGAAGATCAAAATACCAGTCTCACTCTTTTACAGTAAAAACGACTGGTTAGCGAACGTCAAGGTTTGTAATTGTTTTATACGCAGTGGTTTGTTTTGAGCATTCTCTCTTTTAATATCTGTCAGGATATTTATTTTTACAAGAGAAATAGATGTATTTATGAGCAGAGAAAAGCTGGCACACAAAATATTAATATATAATACATTTTTATATATATACTCCATATAAACTCTCGTATATTATATTCTCTAACACAATAAATATCCTAAAAATATTTAAGATGCTCGAGTTATATGAACTATCATTCATAATATTTTAATTGCTCGAATGTTTGCATTCTCTATACTTACATCATAATTCTCCCGCAGGATGTGAAAAAACTGTATAGCGAGTTGGGCAATCCTTATAGTCTATTTCTAGTGCATGATAAGAAATTCAACCATCTAGATTATATGTGGGCCATCGACGCGAAGCCACTTGTGTATGACCCGATAATAAGTTTAATGGAAGAGTTCAAATAAAAAAAAGTACCAGCGTTCGTTCTTTCAATTTCTGTAATTAATCCATGAAATTTAATCGGGGACTTTTATCTTTCTCGTTGGCGGAGCTATTTTATATCTTGGAATTAATTCGATGCAATTATTGACTTGAGTTAACAATTTCTTGTTAATTCTCATAGAATTAATTGTGTTGCATGTGTTTATCTTTCTCGTGTCATCGTGTCATAAGATATTTTATCTACTTTAAATTTATTGATATGAAATATATGAAATATTGTATCTGTTTAAAATTTATTGACTCTATCTTCATTACATCGCATTTATCTGGATAAATATTACCCGCATTCTCTCATCTTATCATCTTATTTATCCTTTCTCGCAAAGTTTTTTCTCCTGTATAATTGTTTTCTCCCTGCACAAGTTATTTTGCTTATAATATATTTCAATAATAAATAAAGAATAAATTTTTTTAATTTATAAAAATTAAGATCCTTCTATTATAAGCGATTTATAATAAAAGATCGATCAATAATATAACTCTTAGCGCTCCACAGATTTTCGCACAAAACATTTATAGTTTACTTTGCATATTATTGCACAAATTTATTTGAAAATATTTGACGTACGTATACCTCTCATATTTATTTATATTTATTAAAAAAATATAATAAAAAAATAAAATAATAAAAAGTAATATATAAGAAATAAAATATAAATTACCTTGCTTCTCATGATCGATTTTTTATTTTACTTCATGACACTAATTGTGAAGCATCTTTACCATTTATTGAACAAATCTTCTTATCTAAAAAAAAACAAATTACATGAACATTTAATAAAGCTTTAATGCAGTAAATTAATCGCTTTCATACAAGATATGAATAAAAAAAATAAACAATAAAACGTAGAATTATAAACGACATAAGGATATATAATAAAAGATACAGTTAATATTAGAGAATAAGATATATTATATCCTCTCTCTCTCTCTCTCTCTCTCTCTCTCTCTCTCTTATTTGTATTATAATAATCTTTATCTGACATGGGTTGTCGTGATGCAGATAACAGTATAACTTAAAAAGGACAGCCACACTATGCTGGCTTTGTCTATAATGGAAAAAAGCTTATTCCACATTGTATAATACCAACATCATATAATAAAGGAATCGTAAACTCTGATAACTGCAATACAAACTTTGTCTTTTCTGAGGTAATTTTATTAAATTATATTTTCATTGTCCCCAATTGATGAATCGATAATACAAAATAAAATGTCAAACCTCTCAAAAATTTATATTAAATTTTTTATAACAAAAATTGTTAAGTCACGGATTACAAGATTTAACTACCTATTTTATAATGTACATACTTTTTAAATGATAATCAATTTTAATTAATCTTTTTTTTTTTTTTTTCAGAGTAATCTCGTCAAAAAATCACACAACAGATAAATCCGCAATGCGATTATGCATTTGCACGCAAAATATATGTATATAAAATACTTTATCATTTCGTAGGAACAAACAAACCGGTGCACCTGCGCTTCGCGCGTGCGATAAGGTTCACAAATCTCTGATATCTCAATTACAATACGTTAATCGCATTATCAAACCAAAAAAATTATGACAGATTATGACGATGGCATTTGATATAAGATCGTATAAAGCAGCAAACAAACTGACGATATATTTAGTGGCGTCTTTATACATATGTAATATATAACACCACGCGCAAAATCGCACAATTTATTTCGATCCCAACAATCCACGCAACTGCAATCTCATCAAATGACAACGATGCTACTGCCAACCTTTCTTTTCTCGATTCTGGCGTTCGTTAGAACGATGCCGAGTCTTCCAGTGTTTGATCAAACGGATATCTCGTCGATAGATCACCGGATATCAGCAGCAATCAACGAATTCATAGATCCGCAATCTCCCCTAGTCCACCCAGACGCGGATCTTACCACTGTAAGTACATCTTTCAATTTTGTCAAAAATAAATTTGAAAGAAAGAAAGTCTGTGTGCGTGAATAGTACAGAGATAGATATAATTTTTATCGCGCTTGAAACGATTTCTTGAGTGATTTATATTTATTTTATCATTAAGAATGTATGTATCACATAATGAAACATTGGCAAAAGCATAAAAATTTTGTAAATTTTATCGTTTCTTTAAAATATTAGCCTCAAATCGCTACATAATACAATCTTTTTATCAAGTTCTTAAGAATCCCTTAATTGTACAATTTAAATTAAGAAACTATCGTTTTATTAATTAGCTGGAATTAGTGAACAAATACGGCTACAACGGTCAGCTACACAAAGTAACCACATCTGATGGTTATATTTTGGAATTACATCGATTAACAGGACGAGCAAATTCGAGTAATTCGGAAGTGCAAAAGCCTGTTGCGTTTGTTATGCACGGCCTTTTGTGTAGTTCGGCAGGTTGGGTCGTTGCTGGGCCCGAGAAAGGTTTAGGTAAAGATATTATACTTTGATGGTAAAATATTAAATTATTTTTTTAAGTACATTTTTTTTTTTAGATTAAGTAGTTTAATATCTCTGTCTCTGAATCACGTGTAAATCATAAGTTGACAATTATATTTTAATTTACAAAGAGTTCAAAAATTGATAAATATTTTTATTTTATTATTTGCATTCTGATTTTTGTTGCTTTTATTAATTATTTGTTTTCTGTTATGTTGTAATTATCTTTGATCCTTTAGCATACGTTTTGTCGGATGCGGGATATGACGTGTGGCTTGGTAATGCGCGTGGTTCCTTGTATTCGCGTGAACATGTGTCTTTGTCTGTCCTTGACAAAGAGTATTGGGATTTCAGGTGAGAAAATATATGTATAAATAGAGAAAAACACGGTACTATTGATACTGGTAAAACATTTCAAGATAAAATTAAAATCGAGATACTAGAA
>NW_021848711.1:1979119-2008929 GCF_003651465.1 Formica exsecta
TCCTACATGTATGTTGTCATTGTAGCCTTTTCGTCCTAAGGACATCCTTGTGCTGTCTGGGTTTCTTCTCGTCAAAAGTTGTTCAATTTGAAGATGTTACAATTTAGCGAAAAATTATCGCAGAAAGCAATTTTTAAATTTTATTTTAAAGCTTTAAATAACAAAATCTTTACTTATCACATGTTTCTTCGATTATTCGATATAACGTCAGACATATACGTACATCATGATTAAATATAACATCAGAATAAATCGTTAAAACTTTATTCGAGCGCAAATAAAACATTGCGTAAACATAAAATTGCATGTGATATGTAAAATTTGATATAATTTATATAAAATGCATCAGAATATTTATACAAGTGGAAGGAAAAAAAATATCCTATATTCTTTTTTTGCCGACATTTATCGATCACATAAAATATTATAATTTCTTTATAATGTTATCTGACGCATTTGGTGCATATCTTTTTTTTATATTTTTATTAAATATTGATCAAATATATTTGCTAAATAAATATTTAAAACATTGAAAATGACATTAATTATATACACACAATACTTAGATTTTAAACTAAATTTTCTTTAGATTTAACTAATGATTACTTGAATATTCTTAAGTACTCTTATAATTACAATAAGTTTATTAGATTATTCTATTCAAATATAAATACTACTATAATATCGAGAATATCAACGAATAATTTATAGAAATCATACCTTTTTTATACATTACAGCTGGCACGAAATCGGCACGCGCGATCTTCCTGCGATAATAGATTATATCCTGAAGACCACCGATCAAGAAAAGCTGTTTTACTTGGGTCATAGCCAAGGTACCACAACCTTCTTTGTAATGGCTATAGAGGTACCCGAATACCAGAACAAGATCCAGGCGATGTTTGCCATGGCTCCTGTCGCTTATTGCGGCAGAATAACGAGTGCAGTTATGCAGCTTCTTGCAAGGTTCATGGATTCCATTGACGTATGTAATTCTAATCTCGATAGAAAAATTACGTCATAATAAACTTCGAAGATTTCACGGATTAAATGTTTCATTATAGATGGTGTTGAAATTTTTCGGTCTATATGAATTCATTCCTACCGACGAAGGGATGAAAGAATTCCAAAAATTAA
Source organism: Formica exsecta (assembly GCF_003651465.1). Taxonomy (NCBI): domain Eukaryota; kingdom Metazoa; phylum Arthropoda; class Insecta; order Hymenoptera; family Formicidae; genus Formica; species Formica exsecta. The sequence goes on from NW_021848711.1 coordinate 1,980,257, forward strand.
TATGTGCGGAAGACGCCATCACGCAACCCTTCTGCTCGAATCTGCTCTTCCTAATCGCTGGATATAACAAGGAGCAGTTTAATAAGGTATATCTCATTTGTGTATGTCTTTATTTCTTTTAATTATATTTTGAAGTTCGTAGATGATTATCTGCTAAATAATATGGTTTTTTTATCATAACACTCTTGTACTATTGTATGACATAGAAGCGTAATTTCAAGAATTAAGAATTAGTAATTGAACTTAAATATGTATATATAAATTTTTTTGATAGTAACATCAATCATTATTGAGATTCGACAAATATACTTATACTGATACTATTTTTGCAGACTCTTTTACCGATAATCTTGGGACATATTCCCGCTGGTGCATCAACGAAGCAAATAATGCATTATGCGCAACTTGTCAAAAGTGGTAAGTGTTTATTTGTATTAATGTGCTTGTATGCTTAAAAAAAATAAAGCAATATATATATCTATCGTATTCAAATTTTATAAACACTTTTCAAAATTTTATAAAATGTAATATAAAACAATAGTACATTTCTGTTATCATTTATTAAATCAGGACAGTTTAGACAATACGATTATGGATGGCTCGATAATAAAAGGAAATACGGTTCATTTAGTCCACCGATTTATGATCTAAAAAAAATACAAGTACCAGTCTCATTGCATTACAGCAGCAACGATTGGTTGGCGAACATTAAGGTTCGTAACTTTTTTTTACGTATTGGTTTATTTCGAGTATCTTTAATATTTGTCAAGATACTTATTTCTTCATGAAGAAAACAGAATATATAAGCTTATATATGACTCTATATATATTGAAAGAAAAAGAAGAGAAATGAAACATAACCGAAAAACTCTCTTATACATTTTGACAAGATCATATTAGAATTTTGGAGAAAATAAAATCTTTTGTAATATTTAAGATACTCGAGATAAACTGAACTACCATATGTGATGTGATTTTAATTGCACAAATAATTGCATTCACATTGCGCTTTTTCCATAGGACGTGAATAAATTATACACAGAACTTGGCAATCCTTACGGTAAACTCCGAGTTCCACATGATAAATTCAACCATTTGGATTATATGTGGGCTAACGATGTAAAGAGCCTTCTGTATGACAAGATACTAAGCCTAATGACACATTTCCGAAAATAAACATCCGATTGTTTATAGTAAAACTTTGCAAAAATTAATGTACAATTTTTTTGAGGGAAGGGGAGGAGAGATCGCGCAATAACATCCCTCGATATTTTTCCTTGCTTATATGCGTATTGGATCAGTGGCAAGAAAATGGATCGACACTCGACCATTATTACAGATCAAGCGATTTGCGATTATCGGATAAATCCTCTCTGCCACTGAGCGAATACCAGGTTCTTTTCTATTCGCCCTAACAGCATAAAGTATTCTATGAAAAAAAAAACTTATGATAATGTTTGCGAGGAATTAATAATAATTTTTTTAGTTGCGTGTCATTTTCTACTTGCGTCCCAAAAAAATTTAATCTGTAATATAATTAAAGTTTCACTTTCAATCGAATCTAAGTTCAACCATGGCAAACTATATATAAGCAATATTTCAATACTCCTGCGATATTATCTATTTCTCTAATTGTTCCAAATTTCAGTTATCAAGAATAATGTGATAATAAATTAATGAATATAAAATATTTTCTGAAGAAAAATGTAAAAAAATATTTTTGTAGCTTTTTAACTCGTGTCTTTATAAGATTGAAAAGCATATATCTATGATTGTATCTATAATTATATACTAACAATATATAATTATGTTAAAAATCAAATAATGTATCAATAAGTTGATCTAAAATGGATATTAATAAATATAATATTACTGTTATCGATCTTAATTTCAATAAAATGAAGAAAGCGCATATATATTTTACAGAAAAATAATTCTAATAATTCGAAAAATTATTAGGAGGTTGTAAAAGAAGGTAAACATCGCTTTGACATGTACAAGAATATACATATATAAATACAAACGTGTGCGTGATATTGCAAAAGCGCCCATATATTGGTAGTTAGGGACGGAGATATAGGTGAAATATAGGCGAACTTAACAAAGTTACACAAATTATACAGGACACCACAGGTAGTTATCTAGTCGGTCATTCTATATTGTGAGTCGCAAGGTTGAATTTTATCGAGAGAACGCATTATTGATGTCTCGCAACATCATGTGCGTAGGTGTCCATGTGTGCGTAGGATAGGAAGCTGTCGTATGCGCGCGAATACGAGTGTCCGCGATTACAATCCATTTTCCCCTCTCTGTTATTTTAGCTTCATAATTTTCGAAAAAATTCGACCTCATGATATTCAATATCGCACTTTTTATAGGATAATTTCGCTTTCCGTTCTACCTAAACTACCTGTACATTTTGCGCCTCGCAGAAAAGGAAAGTACATCGTTTCGTTGTGTGGAACTGATTTTTATTGTTAAGCACAATAATATCCATCTGCTTTTACCGCATCTTCTGCATGCAGACTCGATCGCGAAAGTATATCTCGAGATCGGCGATGGTGGAAAATACAGAGTGATTCCCACGTCGAGAAGCTCGACTCTCCAAAAAATACGTACATTGTCATACTAGTGACACATTTAGTTTTTTACTTATTAGATCGTATCTTCGAGATAATACGAAAAATATTTCAATTTCAGATACTTTGCAATGTTTTGAAATGTTGGCAAGCGAGTATGACAACCGCTGCCTTAACAGCGTAACAGGTTCTTCGGCAGGTTCATTTAGAACATCTATTAACAACATACTTCTTGAACCAATCTCATGTAGCAAGTACGGCGAAAGCATAACGTACATCATATAACACCGTAAAAGTACAGCTCACATCCTGTGTGTTACTATTTATATATGCAATATTTATGCATCTCAATAAAACTGCTGGAATATATGTACAATATAAATAAATTAAAAAGAACATAATAACATGTTAATCAACTCAGATATTTTCAGATATTCTCGGTAACAAGTCGATTTTCAGTATTTGATTCTTTTTTTTTTTTATATCCGTCATGGTTTTACTTTTGAACACTTTCTGCTACACATATTTGCTACTTATAAAAGTGGCATTGTGTGAATATTTCTATTAAAAAAAAAAGGATTATGCATGGTGTGATAGTATTTTTGTTATTATTTAATAGTCAGTCTAAAATTTGAACAATGTAGCAACGTTTATGATAATCAAATACTGCATGAAAAATTGTTTGAAGATTGCACTATATATAAATAGTATATTATATGTATAATCTATATTTATTATATATATATATATATATATATAAGTACCATAATATGGAGTGTTGAATATTACATAAAAGATAGAATTTAATGAGCAGAAGGTGATATCTTTTTTCTCTGGAAACGAATGTTATACCCCAAGTATACATCGTCTCGAGATAAAATTTTCTTTTTTTGCCTTTTTTGCATTGTAATCTGTGCACAATATAAAAATTATGAAGGTAGAGCAATGAACGAGTCAGATATTGTTATTTAATAGCATGTTAGTTTTATATCGATCGAAATAAAGTTGTTATTAATAAGAGTACGTGTACGATAATGATATCGTACATCGCGAGAGAGATTGAGCTCTTTTTTTTTTCTTTTGCATTCAATCATGTTAACAGTTCTTAGTCTAATCAAAAATGTCAGTCGCTGTAGAAAATACAAAATCAAATTACGTAGTACGCAAAAGGCTATGGTTTCCGATTAATATAAAATAACAATTGCAGAGACAATCAATCTCGTTCGGGCTTACATTCATTATTGGCGATTAGCTACAGATACCATGTACTTCCAGTTTTACGTAGAATATAAAGCAGGGCACACTTCGTGTGTGAACCCGTCTAACGCGAAGTATATGTAGTGCACTTAGAGTGTTATTTGAACACTATATATTAAACAATTACGCTAAAATTTGCTAATTTAAAATCGCCAGTATTGAACTCAACCGTATTTTGCATATTCACCTAATAATATAAAACAAGAACACAACAAACTTGTTGGCATACAAAATACATTTTAACATGTAAGGTTGTATGTCATTTCTTTCTTTTTTTTTCCCAGTTTATCTCCCTACCCTTCGGTGTGTTTCTCTAGAATTTGTTTCGCATAACGACGAACAATATATCAAGTTGGAAACGTTAATATTTCTCTTTTGCTTATCGGGCACATGCGTTGCTTTTTAAAATAAATTTTTTAATGTGTACATAATGCATAATGACGTTCCTTTTACACATGGTGGTGATTTTAAATGTGTATATTTTACGTAGTGAGCAAGGGAGGGAGGGAAGAAGGAAAAAGGAAGGATGGAGTTTAGGAGAATAGAGAAACGAGCTTATCCACTCTTAAAGAGGAGAATGGCTACCTGACCAAGATAGAAATAGATAAAATGTCTTGTTTCGTGCGTCACGTAGCTACCGAAATTACGTCCTACAATGCAATGCCACGTTGGATTATACTTCTTATCGAACTCTTTCTTGATAAACGCTGCAATGTCCTGAAAAAAGATTAAAAGATATTAATGGTCAAATCAATAATGATATTGATTTAACAATCTCATCATGTACAACTTGAGAATTTACATATAATGATACATATATATAATACGTCTCTTTCTTGCAGAGTATAAAATCAATTTTTAACAATTTCAAGATAATTAAACTAAAGTATTAAATTCTTAAATAAAAATCTTTCAAGTTTTATTAAACTATTAAAATAAATAAATCCTATGTTCTACATATAATAAGTTATTCCAAATACCAATTGGTATTTCTTGATTTTTTTAATTTCCTTTAAATTATAAATTCTTAACATATAGATGCAATATTATATACCTCCTATTGAGATGTAGTTTATACCAGTAAAAATTGTTGCATGCCGAGTGCAAAGACTTCAATGAATCTTTTGAGAAAACGTTATGTGACAGATAATTAAATTATCGTCCATAAAATATAATTGTATTAAAAAATTTTAAACTTTTAATATGAAATATAAAAATAGATCTTATTATTAGAGATCTCTATTATGTATCTATAGAAAATATATCTATATCAAATATTTCTATGTATACTTTGATCACATCTTCAATATTCTGTTCCATACAAAATACGTGCTTGCAGAATATTCAGAGTGCATTATCTAATTCAATCACATACATCAAATAAAACTACGAAAAATGCATACCTTTTCTATGTTATATTTTTCGAGAGCTTGGGTAGCGCAGTCAACAGCATCTTGCTGCATCTCCTCTGACATATCAGCATTCTTGATTACTGCCTTTCGGTCCGACATTTTGTCTGTGCTAGAATATAGAGATACAAAATATGGTCATTATTATCGTTCATTGAAATACGCTTTTAATATTATGCAAGTACACTTTTAATATCTTGCAAATATTATGCAAGAGATATTTTTCAATATACTTTTATGTAATAAAAGTAACACAATTGAAAAATTTATTATGTAGATATATATATATATATATATATATACATATATATATATATACATCAAGGAAATATAATACAAATGAACATTTTGAAAGTGGTGCAAACTGTGAGAGAAATATAAATTTAAATAAATTGCAAACATAGAACGTGGGTCCATCACTTTCACCTATATTTCCATCACTTTCAAAATAAGTGATTTATTTATAAGTGACATTATCCGCGTTTTGAACTCAGAGTTAAATGCCACGCGCGAATTAACGGCTGTTTGGCATTCTCCACGCGCGTACGTTATCGAGAAATCGAGAGGAAAAACCTGGACCGAGGGAAGCGCACGACTCTGATAGTAGCGTACACGTTCGACGCCGGCATGACAATACGGCAGTAAATTAAGTGCGGGTAAAGCTCGCTTCAAGACAAAGAGAGAAAAAGACGGAGAACACCCAGAGAAAAAGAGAGAGAGAAAGAGAGAGAGAGAGAAAGGCAGAGTTATATCGCTCGCGCAAATATCAGTGCGATGCACAAATAAAGGATGAGAGGAGAGAAGGATAACTAGAGAAAGAGAGTGAGATAGAGATATACATAGATAGAACAAGAAAAAAAAGGGGGAAGGTGAGAGCGAGAGAGAGAGAGAGGGGGAGAAGTGGAAAAGGACAGCGCGAGCGAACAGTTAAAGAGAGAGGGAGGGACGAAAGGCGCGGGAGGATGGTGTGTTTTGTCGATATGAGACAATAAAGAAATAGCAATTTGGCCGGCACGCGAGGTGCACGGATAGCGAAAGTGGGTCGTGACGTCGAACGCCAACGACGGCGAGCAACGTCACGCCAATGATCCTTCTCTCCCCGACAGGAGAAACTTGAAGCTACATTATTTATTTTTTTTTTTTACGTAAGAGAACGCGCGCGGACCGGACCGATCCGGCGAGGATCCAGTGGCTGCTCTGTATGCTGCCGAGAGGGAAAAAGGGGGGGAGGGGGATATAAATACAAATATATGTATATCTCTGTTACAACGTATCGCCGATGCAGCCGGGGGACGACGCTCCCACGGATTCGTCTTCTCCTACCTTTTCTCGTTGACACCGTCTCCAGCGGATCACACAATACAACGGGCTCGCCCTCCTCTCCGGTGTCCGTATGAGTGACTCGGCCGTACGCGAGTCCGGCCGTTTATTTAGCGCGCGCGTTTGCGATACGCGACGAATGCGTGCCGCGAGGAATATACGCGACGGAGACTCGTTTTTGATGATAAATGGACGACGATCCTCGTTTCCTGTCGCTATTGCCGCTTCACGCTGCCGCTGCTTCGCACACTCGGGAAATTTTGGGCTCGCTGACTCCGGGGGCCAAGAGAGAGAAACGATAACTCCGCGAATCGGGCTCGAGACTGAGAGTGCGGCCAGTCGCCGCGCGATGCCGGCTTGCGATTGGACGGCCGGTAGGGTCTTCTATCAGGAGCTTCTATCGGCCCGGCGTGCATCGCGCGAGATGACGCGCGAAAAAACAAACGCGGAATCTGTGCGCGAAAAAATTCCATCCGATTCACTCGAAAGATTTTCGCCGAAAATGAAAGAAATTTTTGAATTTTTTTTACACGATGTCTTTTTTTCTTAACCTTATTATATATAATCTTTTAGCTGCACAGTTTATACCTTGTCCTATCTCTCTTTAAATCCATCGAGACATAACATTATCTCACACACATCTCTAATATGAAAACTCAAAAACTAGAAGAAATAAAAGCCAAAAAGGACAGACCTATTCTGTATCTGCGTCGATTATTAATGCTGTGATTAAAAAAGAAGAATGAACAGATAAAAATAAATATAGTAGATTAAGCTGCGATTTTAAAATAATTCCAAGAAAGATATAGAATTTTTTAAAAGTAACAAGTTGACTATCAAAACAAAAAAAAATATCGACATGATATTACTTTATTCAAGTTTTATATTTATTATAAGATAATATTTGTTACAAGATAAGAAAAGATAATAAGAAGAATGTTTCATTAAAAAACATTGAAGAAGATTATTTAAATTAGCAAGAGAAAGAACATGGACTGCATAACTTTTCTCGAATTTACATATGTTACTATATTTTCCTGGTTCTTTTATATTTTTTGTCTCATTATTTTTCAATGTTTTCAAGATACAAGCATATTTTTGCATTATTTTAAGCATAGCAATTGCAAGTAATGTTTCATTATTTGATATTATTTGATACCCGCAATGTCTAATTTTAAATGCAAGCAATTAAGATTCGAAATAAAGATATTAAAGTAGAAATATCAAATTAAAAAAAATGATATCTCTCACATTCTATCATGTGTACTTCATTGTCAATCCTATTAAAATTTATTTTTACAGATTTCGATAAGAAAAAACGTAAAGCTTTTTTTATTGTTTGAAAAGTTTGCAAAATTTGCATGTTATCAATATGAATTTTTGCATAATTGTGTCTTAACTTTGAATAGCTCAATATTTTGTTGTGAAAATAACAGATACGGGCTTATTGCCAATTACAATGCTGTTTTTTACCAGTAAAATTTGTAAGATCTATTGTTGTATGATTGTCTATCTGGTCGATGTAAACAATGTATTTTTTCAAAGCTCTGATCGCATTTTCTTCATTAATTATTAATGATTTATTTAAATACATATTGTAATAATAAAAAAATCGTGCATACAAAAAAGAAAAAAATTTAAAATTTAATTTATCGATAAAAAGCTGTCAGGAATATTTTAACGTTCTGCAAGTTGTCATGTTATCAATCCCTTCCCCCATTGTCATCGGTTCTACTTATGCGCAAACAATCATATATATAGCCGCACATATCGATAAACAACGTTAGCAAAAGTGCTAGTGGTTGATTACACTTTATTTTTTTTGTGCATTTAATCGCAAAGTGTAGAAGAAAGCTCGACGTTCAAAATTTCGCGATTCGACGCTTTAGTTGTCGGAAAATTTGGAAACATGTTTCGCCTTCTTGTAGCGGTCGCGGTGCTCTTCGTGTTGATCGATGCGGAACTCCAGAGGTAGCCCTAACACGTATATTGTGATGCATTATATATCGGTGTAATAAATATCACACATAAGATTATACAGATCGATCTCTCTCTCTCCGCATCTGACTTTCTGAAGTCGATACAAAACTTGTACAAAGATGATTAACAATAAACAATTAATCAAATTAATTAAATTATAATGATTTTATTCAAGACTTTGAATTGTAAATTGAATAATATTTTAGAAATTGATGCAATATATGTATGTATGTATGTATGTAAAATAAAACACAAATGTCCTTTATGTTACTTTAAGAATTTCATTGCACAAGATGGATTCTATTCGAAAAGCTTTAAAGAAAGTTGGTACCAACTTGCAACAAGTTGGTTCTTTGATCGAAGCTACAGCGGAACCTTTGTCTAATTATATGGACGCTCAATACTATGGCGAAATGTCCATTGGAACTCCACCCCAGAAATTTAAAATACTATTTGATACTGGTTCCTCAAATCTTTGGGTACCATCCGCACGATGCAGTTCTCAAAATTATGCTTGCTGTAAGTAGTTTAGCATATAAGACCTTAATAAATTTGCGCTTAATAAGAAATTTTATGAAATAAGTTTTACTCAATCCGTGCCCTTCCTTAGACGTACATACAACCGTGAATTGAATGTCGAATAATATATAATCACGCATGCACATTACCAGCCAACGTTAAAGTAAATTTTATATAATATTTCCTAACTTTTATTCGTTAACCATTGCAAAAAATAAATAGTATTGCAATTTATTTAGATCAATAAACAAAATCTATTTTAAAAATCTTTTTAATATTACTGATTTGTGTGTGTGATATTATTTTTTACAGTATTACATAATAAATATAATAGTGCAAAATCTAAAACATATAAACAAAATGGTACTTCGTTTTCTATTAAGTACGGCACTGGCAGTCTGTCTGGATTCTTATCTACGGATGTAGTGAACGTGAGTCTTAATTAAACAAACAATCCAATTCAATTATAACTATAATTGTAGCTGAAATATTTCTTAAGCAATTATATCGTTATTTTTGTGCGCAGCGATATTTTATATCTATTTCTTTATATTGGATGATTGCATAAGTTCGTGCCCGGGCACGAACTTATGCAATCACCTGATAGGTTGCCGGTCTCAATGTTCAGCATCAAACATTTGCGGAAGCAATTGACGAACCAGGCTCAACGTTCGTTGTTGCGAAATTTGACGGTATTATGGGCATGGGTTATCCCTCGATTTCCGTGGATGGAGTGACGCCTGTCTTCTACAACATGGTCAATCAAGGCCTAGTATCATCACCCGTTTTTAGCTTCTATCTGAATAGGTATGTATTTTCTCTAAATATGCACATGACTAAATAAAAGTTTGTAATAAATAAATATGTATTACAATATATAAAAAATATATAACCACACTCTATGCAGAGACCCTTCGGCCAAGGTAGGTGGTGAATTGATATTGGGTGGTTCCGATCCCAATTATTACAAAGGCAGCTTCATATACGTTCCTGTTACTCGCAAAGGATACTGGCAATTTAAAATGGATAAGTACGTTATTTTTTAAATTATTTTAATTATGTTTCAAGAAATTGTTAACATTATCGCGCTGTAGGGTTGAAATAAAAGGTCACACCTTGTGCGCGGATAGTTGCCAAGCTATTGCTGATACAGGTACCTCGCTAATAGTTGGACCAAAATCGGACATTGCAATTATTAACAAATTAATTGGAGCCAATAGTGATAATTATGGAAATGCAATAGTAAGTACACAATTATACTTCTTTCATAGCACAATTGTTATAGAAAAATTATGAATTGTTTCTAAAATATAAATTAATATTTGTTAAATTATTAATTACTAATTTGATATTATATTTTGGTTAAAGGTGGATTGTAATCGGATTTCTTGGTTGCCCCAAATTACTTTTGTTATAGTTGGTAAAAAGTTCATTCTCACCAGTAAGGATTATATCATTCAGGTAAGTATCATATACATCGTAATTCGGCTTAAATTATTTAAGATTAAGTTTATAGCTGAAGCTTTCTTTTCTTAGTTAATTCAAGTTGAATTATTTAAAAATAGGAAGCTCACACTGTGTACTTAATTCTTCGTAGGATACACAAAACGACGGCACCAAGACTTGTATGAGCGGTTTTTCGGCATCTGACTCACCTTTATGGATACTGGGCGATGTATTTATTGGTCGTTACTACACCGAGTTTGATATGGGAAATAATCGAGTCGGATTTGCCACGGTGATATAAATGTCGATTGTCTTCCTTTAAATTTACCATTAGATCTAAAATGATGACAATAAGCTAAATCATAAACTCAAACAAAGAAATCTATTTAATTACAAAAAAATATATTATATCCCGTGATGTATACCTTGTCGTCAGTTTTATTAAAATTTATCTGCATTTAAGTTTCAATAGAAAAAAACTTTAATCTTTTTTTATCGTCAACTGACAAAGAGTTTGCATGTCATCAGCATAAATGTTGTATAATTTGTGCATAATTGTACTTCAACCTTGAATAGCACAAGATTTTGTTGTGAAAGTAGCTGATATGGATTTGCTGTCAATTACAATGCAGCTTCTTGCAAACAAAATATTATTTGCAAAGTCCATTGTTGTATGATTGTCTATCTAATCGACGTAAGCAATGTATTCTTTTGAAGCGTTGATCGCTTTTTTGCCTCATTAATTATTAAAGATTTATTTAAATATATGTTGTAGTAATTCAAGAAAATTGTGCATACAAAATACCTTATTATCAAATATAATTAATCGATAAAAATTTATCAGAGGTTTTCGAACATTTTGCGCGTTGTCATGTTATACTAATCCCTCCCAGTGCAGATACTGCTTAACATGCAACCGTATATAGCTCCGTCGTATATCAATAAATACCGTTAACGAAAACGCCAGTTAGTTGATTGCGCTTTATTTTTTTTGTGCGTCCAGTCACAAAGTGCAAAAAAAAAACTTGGAAGTTTCACAATTCGAAGCTTTAGTGGTCAAAAAATTCAAAAATATGTTTCGTCTTCTTGTGGCGGCGGCGGCGCTCTTCGTCTTGATCGACGCGAAACTCCAGAGGTCAGGGTACTACATTGTCAATCGGCGTGATATCGAGATTATAAAGATCAATCTCCTTCTCTCTCTCGCATCTGATTTTCTAGAATCAACATGAAAACGATGAGCATTTCAATAATGATTAAACGAAATTTTTTTTAAAGTAAGAGCGTAGAATGTGTTCCTGAAAAAAATATTTTCTGTGAGCGAAACTCCCGCTTTCGTTCATCTTATCACGTTTCTAAAATAAATATGCATGAATACTGTGATTTGTGGTAAAATATATAATTGTCAACTATTTTTTGAAATAATAAATACTAAATAAGTAAACTATATATTAGTGAGTTGCTCTTTGTCATGTATTTATTCTCTGTATATTATATTCTCGTTTAGAAGTATATATAATCACCTTATTTGAAGTTATTTTCTTTGTATCAGATTCTTTTTTACTTGCAATGTTATCTTTAACAAAAAATCAGAGTTTATTGAGTTATAATGATGTTATACATATTTAAAACTTTTGACTATAAATTAAATAATATATTATAAATATGTAAGCAATATATTGTATGTAATGTATAATCTAAAATAATCATCGATTTAGTTATAATTAAAGTTTTTGATATAATTATATTTAAATACATTTACATTGTAAATATATAAGATAAAATTAATTTCTGGGATAAAAACTGAACTTGTACAGCTTTCTCATAACTTATATTTCTTTGGAATCTGCTGCGTTTAAATCATTAAAAAATTAAATATACATTTTACATAAGTGTGTATATATATGAATACATGTAAGCATGTAACAAAATGTTCTGCATGTTAATTCAAGGATTTTATTACACAAGACGGATTCTGTTCGACAAGCTTTGAAGAAAGTTGGCACCGACTTACAAGAGATTGAATCGGTCGAAGAAAATTCTACTTCTGCAATAGAACCATTATCCAATTATTTGGATGCTCAGTATTATGGTGATATAGAAATTGGAACTCCGCCGCAGAAATTTAAAGTAATATTTGATACTGGCTCCTCAAATCTTTGGGTACCATCTAAAAAGTGTGACCTTCTCAATATTCCTTGCAGTAAGTATCTTCTTGTCATTATACATATATACACACACACACACACACACACACATATATATATATATATATATATATATATATATGGAATATCAATTGACTCGCACTCACTATAAGTGTACACAATTATATTTATTGATAAAAAATAAATCCAAAAATCCTGAAAGTTTGACGAACAATGATAACTCAAAAATAAAAACGACAAATGCATTTATATATATATTAGGTATCTGATAATTCAAATAATTATTGTACATTTAGATTAATAAGACTTATTTTTAAAATCTCTCTAACATTGCTAGCTTGTGATATTACTTACTATTTTTTACAGTATTACATAATAAATATGATAGTACAAAATCCAGCACATATAGACCAAATGGTACTCCGTTTGCTATTCAGTATGGCACTGGCAGTCTGGCTGGATTCTTATCTACTGATGTAGTAAATGTGAGTCATCATTAAACAAACAATTCAATACAGTCACAACTACAATCACGGTTAATAAACATTTTCCAAGTATCCTTTTTTGTTATTCTTGTTCCTAGTGATATTTTATTATTAATACAAATTTCTTTATAGGTTGCCGGTCTCAATGTTCAAAACCAAACATTCGCGGAAGCGATTGACGAGCCAGGCTTAACATTTGTTGCTGCGAAATTCGATGGTATCATGGGCATGGGTTATCCCACGATATCCGTGGATGGAGTGACGCCTGTCTTCTATAACATGATCAAACAAGATCTAGTGTCACCAGCCATTTTTAGTTTTTATCTGAATCGGTACGTACAGATATCTTCTTTCCATATGCATACTGCATATAACTATAAAAATGTTTTTAATAAAAAAATATATATTTTTTTATATATTATAATATAGAGAAAATATGTAATCTATGCAGAGACCCTTCGGCTAAGGTGGGTGGTGAATTGATATTGGGTGGTTCCGATTCCAATTATTATAAAGGCAATTTCACATACGTTCCTGTTACTCGCAAAGGATACTGGCAATTTAAAATGGATGAGTACGTTATTTTTTAATTATATTAATCATGTTTCAACAAATTGTTAATGTTATCACGCTGTAGGGTCAGAATAATCAAAACTAAAGGCAAACAAGGTAAGACTTTGTGCACGGGTGGCTGCCAAGCTATTGCTGACACAGGAACCTCGCTAATCATTGGACCAGTAGTAGACATCGCAATTATTAACGAACATATTGGAGCTATTGATGGAATAGTAAGTAAACAATCATTTCACAAAGGCACGGTCTTCTATAGAAAAATTATAAAAAAATGTTATTAAAATATAAATTAATATTTGTTAAAATACTAATTATTAATTTGATGTTCTCTTTTGTTTCAAGGTAGATTGCCATCAGATTCCTAAATTGCCTACAATCAGTTTTATTGTGGGTGGTAAGACATTTAATCTTACCGGTGAAGATTATATCATTCAGGTGAATAACATGAATCGTTGAAAATTGGTTTAAATTTTAAATTATTTAAGAATAGGAAACAATCACACTTTGTGTACTTAATTCTTTGCAGATTAAACAGGTCAACATCATGTCATGTACGAGCGGCTTCCAGGGATCTGACATGGCATCAAATGGTTTGCAATGGATTTTAGGCGATGTATTTATTGGCCGTTATTACACCGAGTTCGACGTAGATAATAATCGAGTAGGATTTGCTGTGGCGAAATAAATGTAGTAATATTTTCTCTTTTAGCTTATAACACTGTATTATTATAAAATATATTATATATTAAATGCAAATAAATTTGTTAAAAAATACATATTTTTTCATATTCTTTATATATTGATTTTATATATTAATCCTTCAGTTTTATTTACATTATTTATATATTTTATTTTAATGGTAATCCAATTGTTTCTCCTAATGTCTTCTTTATAATAATGTTTCTCGTGATTAAATTGCTTTTTATTTTGATATATATACATGGCATACATTTTGATATATATATATATATATATATATATACATGATAGAAATGTACATAATGTGGATTATTAAGTTTTGTACAAGCTTGGATTAAAAAAAAATTAGTATTAAATATTGCTCTTATATAATTACCATATAACAACACAATTGTTCTCATAGCAAATTTAATAATTACGGGATCCTCGTACGTATTCGAAAACCGTGCATATCTCTAATTACGTTTTTAAAAACCTGCAAAAGCATTTATCAAACAAAGTAATTTATAACATAATATATTTTCACAAATATAATAATAGTTATCAAATTCATATTATACATAGTATAAATATATAAAAGTGTTATATAAGTTTTATGTATACATATAAGAGATACATATGTAGACAAAAATGATTAAAAAAGAAAATGAGTGTACAATTTTACTTAAATAAATAAAAAAGAAAATGTAAAATAACTAAAATTTTTCAAAAAAGCGTGGCTCAGCTGTATTCCAAATCGGA
The DNA here is from genome assembly GCF_003651465.1 of Formica exsecta. NCBI lineage: Eukaryota > Metazoa > Arthropoda > Insecta > Hymenoptera > Formicidae > Formica > Formica exsecta. Next base: position 1,995,430 of record NW_021848711.1, read on the forward strand.
ACAAAAATTAATCGAAGTAAAACAAACATGCCACATCACGTGTTATGTTCTTCTTTATCATCAATTTTTTCTAAAATTATTTGGATAGTTCTCGATAAGAAAAAAAATTCAATCTTTTTTTATCGCCAACCGACAAAATTAGCATGTCATCAACAATTTTTGCATAATTTATGCATAATTAAGCTTTAATGTTGAACATCGCGATACTTTACTATGAAAGCAGCTGATATGAACTTATTGTTAATTACAATTCTTGCGAGCAATATGTCATTTGCAAAATTCATTGTTACATGGCTGTCTGTCTAGTCAACATAAACAATGTATTATTTAGAAACGCTGATCGCTTCTTCCTCATTAATCACGCACACATTTAATAATTTATTTCAATGCAAATTGTGCTAATTAAAGGAAATACTAAACAAGATATTTTTAGATTTGATTGATCGATAGAAATCCGGAAGCATTTCGAACGTGAATCGTATATACAGTCGCTGCTATATGTCAATAAACAAGAGCTTCTAGTAGTCGACTACAATTTATTTTTTGTACGTCCACTCACAAAGTGCAGAAGAAATTTCGCAAACATGTTTCGTTTTCTCGTGGTGGCCGCGGCACTTTTCGTGCTGATCGATGGCCAAACAAAAATCCAGAGGTAAGCATACACATCATATTGCATTATATATTGGCGTGATAAATATCGAATTTATAAGGATCGATGCATTTCATTGTCGCATCTGATTTCCTGAAATCGATACAAAACCTGCGTAAATGTGATTGCGTTTTAATCAGAATTGGACGAAATTTCTTTACGAAAATGTATGTGTTTGTTTATTAATCAAAAAAGATAAAAGTAGAATGTTTTTGAAAAAATATTCTCTATGGATTCGTGAAGCATATACTTTTGTCTATCTTATAGCGGTATTCTTATCGCATTTCTAATAGTAAATTATTTTCTGACGTGTAAGCAGATGAATTAAATATTGGTGAGCAGTTTTTTCTTATTTGTTTACTTGACGCAATCTCTATACATATACTCTATTTCTAGTAAATACAGTCATCTAATTTTGAATTATCTTTTTGTTTTTAGATATCTAAGATTACATAAAACGATATCTTTAACTAACACTCCAAACCTATTAAATTATAATGTTTTAATTTAAGACTTTACTCTTTCAATTATATATATACATGTAACAAAATATCTTTATATTATTTTAAGAATTAAATTGCACAAGATGGATTCTATACGAAAAGCTTTGAAGAAAGCTGGTCTTGACGTGCAACAAATTTTAGCCGAAGATAATACAGGAGCGGAAGGTTTGACCAATTATCTAGACATGGAGTACTATGGTCAAATCAGTATCGGAACTCCACCGCAAACCTTTACAGTAATATTTGATACTGGTTCCTCAAATCTTTGGGTGCCATCGCAAAAATGCCAATCTGATAATCAAGCTTGCGGTAAGTATATATTAATATATATATATATATATATATATATATATATATATGCATATACAGGGTAATAATTAATTTGGGCCCATAAGTACATAGCAATATATTTTGAACTGCGTGGCTCACGAATGAATGTTCGTTTAACAAAAGGTGAATCGAGAAAAAACTTATTTCATACTTCCTTCTTTGTTTTAAACAGGTAAAAATAGTTAAAAATGATTATACACTTTTCGATATTTTTCATCAAGAAATATCGTTATGTGTACTTATTGTTAGTAAATGCGAATTAATTAACACTTTGTCAGTATATGAATATATTACTATTTATGTAATATTTTATTATTTATAAATGCGCATATTGTATTTAATAATATTAATTATTGCTTACAAATATTAAAGAAAATCTGAATTTTTTGGAATAATTAATATCAAACCAATGCAGTAAAGAAAAAATGTTATAAATGTTATGAAATTCTATTCTATTTAATAATTATATTTTTTACATATAATCTTTTAGAATCTTTAAAAGAGATGAACAAGTGCAATTCTAAAAATGAAAATTATTGATAATATAAATATCGCAAAACCAAGCTTTACAATTTGCATGCACAGACTTATTTCTGCTATTTATCACGCTCACGTTCTGAAGATACAGATAAGTTTTGACACGCAAAGATAATTCAAAAGTTAAAACGACGAATTCGTTTGCTAATAATATCTAATAATTCAAATAAGCATTCTTTATTCGGATCAATAACATTTTTTTTTATTTTTGAAAATTTTTTGATACTGCTAACTTGTGATATTACTTATTATTTTTTACAGCATTACATCATAGATACGATAGTAGCAAATCGACCACATATGAAGCAAATGGTAAACCGTTTGCTATTCAGTATGGCACTGGCAGTCTGTCTGGATTCTTATCTACTGATGTAGTAAATGTGAGTCATCGTTAATCAAACTAATCCAATACAATCACTACAACCGTAATTTATAAACATTTTATAACCATTTTCATGTTATTATCGTGCGTCGTAAGATTTTATTATTAATACTATTTTTTTTTACAGGTTGCCGGCCTCAATGTTCAACACCAAACATTCGCAGAAGCAACCTCTGAGCCTGGCTCAACGTTCGTTTATGCGCAATTTGACGGTATCTTGGGTTTGGGCTATGACACGATATCCGAAGATGGAGTGACGCCTGTCTTCTACAACATGGTCCAACAAGGCCTAGTAGAACAACCTATTTTTAGCTTCTATCTGAATCAGTTCGTATTTTTTTTCCATATGCACAGTACATATCTATAAAAATGTAGAGATGACTCTTCGGCCGAGGTAGGTGAATTGATATTTGGTGGTACTGATCCTGATCATTACGTCGGTGAGATCACATACGTTCCTGTTACTCAACAAGGATACTGGCAATTTGCTCTGGATGGGTATGTCTTTTTTTTTAATTACACTGGTTATGTTCCAACAAAATTTTAACGTTATTGCGCTGTAGTGTCAAAGTAGGTGATAAATACATGGTCGTGGCTGGCTACCAAGCTATCGCTGACACGGGTACCTCACTAATAGTTGGACCATCAGACATTATCGACGTTATTAACCAAAAAATTGGAGCTGATAGTAATGGAAACGTAAGTAAACAATCATATTTTTCACAATAGCATACCTTTCTATAAAAAAATCATAAAATGTTACTAAATATATATTAATATTTTGTTAAATGACTAATCAATAATTTGATATTCTTTTTTATTTCAAGGTGGACTGCAGTCAGCTTTCTAATTTGCCTACAATTAGTTTTATTGTGAATAGTGGAACATACTTAGGTCTTACTCCTGACTATTATATTATTCAAGTAAGTATTATGAATTGTAATTTGGTTTAAATTATTTAAGAATATGAAATATTCGCATTGTGTATTTAATTTTTCGCAGGATCAAGGAACATGTATAAGCGGCTTCTCAGGATCTGACTCATCGCTATGGATTCTGGGCGATGTATTTCTTCGTCGTTACTATAGCGTGTATGATCAGGGAAATAACCAAGTGGGATTTGCTCAGTCGAAATAAATGTCAATTGCCCTGTTTTGAAGTTATACCGTTAGACATTAGATATAAATGACAACCTTGCAAAAAATGAAAAAAAAATTCTTTTTTTATAACATTTAATGCTTATTGTTTCGTAATTTTTAATTATAATTATTTATGCGGTGCACTGTTATAAACGGATATTTTTGTGATATATTCAAAAATTAAAATAAAGATATATGCGAAATTTTCCATCAATATAATTTGATGTATCTATTATATATTGTCCAAATACAAATAAATATGTTAAAAATAAAATAATCTTTTTGTGTATCCAATATTTCGATTTTATATATTAATCTTCCACACAGTTAAGAACTTGCAAACATTCATCAAACAAAGTAATTTATAATATATTTCCACTCATGTAGTTATAGTTTTCTCTTGGAGAAAATCGCTAGATCTTTCCATATTAATGATTCAAACTTCACGGTATTTAAGCCTTTAAATTTTGAAACAACCATATTTATGTCAAATATTGTATGGCAGTCATTTAAAATACAATTACATTAACAATAAACAAAATTCTTACTATAATATGTCTTTCTCTTTAAAGATAAATTGCATTGAAAAGAATATTACAGCTAATATATTTATGCATTATAAATTGTCCCATAGTTCCTAATTTGTAAGAAATATGCTATTATATAAATTTAATATCATCCAATAAAATTTGCAAATAGTAATATATAATGAAACGTGTGCTTATATATACATATAAATATATACATACACACATACATACATACATACATATATATATGTTTACTATTACCATTGCAAATTTGTAATTGCATATTTTTGATTCTTATAATTTTCAATGCAGATCAGTATCAATTAAGCTATTTACACGATGCGTCCTTTTCTACTTAGAGGCGCACTCGCCATACTCTGTTACCACAGGTATCTGTTATCACTTTTGCAATGTTCATTTAAATACTATGTCACACATCAATTTGTATATCACTATCTTCTGCTTCACTTTCAGTACTCACCATAGCATCTTCCCCCACTAACAAAGCAGCAGGTAAGTTTTGTGGTACATTGTCAATGTCTAGTCTCGGAGTGGAATACACATTTAAAACTTGTATTGTTGTAGGAGACGTCGATAGACACTGCGGTACAGATCCCAGAGGGTCTCCACTTAGTGCGTCGCAATCCAAAGAGGTGGACAGTTGCAATATATGAAAAAAATAAGTTTTTAATGCATAAAATGAATTAATTGAAGATGTCTATGTTATTAAAATAAAGAAAAATGAGTTTTTTTGCAAATACGTATCTATCTTGTCAGCATAAGGCTTTTGCAATGATCCGAATAATTGAGCAATAAATAAACTTGTCGGAAGGCAAATAGTGAACGAAACTCCGTGCTCTTCAGGCACATATTATTATTTCATGCTTCTTCAATGAGACATTATTGACTAAAGTTGCATTGAATAATTTCCCATTATACTCGCATTACTTTTTTGGATTTTAATTGCATTTCGTATATACATTTTTTTTTTAACGCGCATGCTGAAACTATCCTGCGAATTGATGCTTATAGTCTATCAGAGGGAGACAATATTAAAGGCGGTGATGTATATGTAGATACATTGAATTTAACGACATAAGAACTTATACAACCCTATCTCCATAATCTTCGAAATGGACCTAATTTTTTTTTAGCTATATTTGTGAATGAATTTTTTCTACGAATTTATAAGATATAAAAAACTGTATGAAGTTAGTAAAAATAAAATATAAATTGCAAAATAAATAATATATATTTAAAGATTTTACATTAAAAAATAAATTTTTTATTTACAAATAAAATAAGACGATTAATCGACGCTTTTATATATGTATATTTTTTAGATATAATTAATACATTTTGATCTTTTTTCCTTTAATCTACTTTTGAAACATTGATTTATTTCAAAACATCGTTCGCATTTCTAATTCGAAGTCGCGTGGGAAACAAGCAATATTTCGATAAGATTGGTAAGAGGGCAAGAGCATATATTTATAAAGACAAAAAATGATTAAAAAACGAGTGGACAGTTTTTTGTTTGCATAAATAAAAAAGAAAACTTAAAATAAGAATTTTTCAAAATAACGATAAGTATTGTTGATAGTTATCGCTGAATAATCAGCTGAGTCCCTAGCCGAGACAAGTATCATTATTAAATTTTAAAAAAGTATCATATCATGTTGTATGTTCCTCATCATCGATTTTATTAATATTTATCCACATAGGTTCTGATTTTTAAAAAAATTTAATTTTTTTTATCGCCAACCGACGAAGTTTGCATGTCATCAACAATTTTTATATAATTTATGCATAATTAAGCTTTAACGTTGAACAGCGCGATACTTTATTGTGAAAGCAGTTGATATGAACTTATTGCTAATTACAATTCTTGCGAGCAATATCATTTGCAAAGTTCATTGTTACATAACTGTCTGTCTAGTCGACGTAAACAATGTATTCTTTTGAAACGCTTATCGCTTCTTTCTCATTAATCACGCACACAATTAATAATTTATTTTAATACAAATTGTGCTAATTAAAGAAAATACTAAACAAGATATTTTTAGATTTGATCGACAGGAACCCGGAAGCATTTCGAACGTGAATCGTATATATAGCCGCTGCTACATATCGAGAAACAAGAGCTTCTAGTAGTCGACTACAATTTATTTTTTGTACGTCTACTCACAAAGTGCAGAAGAAAATTCGCCAGAAATTTCGCAAACATGTTTCGCTTTCTCGTGGTGGCCGCGGCACTCTTCGTGCTGAGCGATGGGCAAGCACAAATCCAGAGGTAAGCACACATATCATATTGCATTATATATTGGCGTGATAAATATCGAATTTGTAGGGATCGATGCATTTTGTTGTCGCATCCGATTTCCTGAAATTGATACAAAACTTGCGTAAATGTGATTGCGTTTCAATCAGAATTGGACGAAATTTCTTTACAAAAATGTATGTGTTTATTTATTAATCAAAAAAGATAAAAGTAGAATGTTTTTGAAAAAAATATTCTTTATGAATTCGTGAAGCACACACTTTTGTCTATCTTGTAGCGGTATTCTTATCGCATTTCTAATATTAAACTATTTTCTGACCTGTAAGCAGATGAATCTAATATTGGTGAGCAGTTTTTCCTTATTTGTTTACTTGATGCTATCTCTATACATATACTCTATTTCTAGTAAATACAGTCATCTAATTTTGAATTATCTTTTTGTTTTTAGATATCTAAGATTACATAAAACGATATCTTTAACTAACACTCCAAACCTATTAAATTATAATGTTTTAATTTAAGACTTTACTCTTTCAATTATATATATACATGTAACAAAATATCTTTATATTATTTTAAGAATTAAATTGCACAAGATGGATTCTATACGAAAAGCTTTGAAGAAAGCTGGTCTTGACGTGCAACAAGTTTTGGCTGAATATAATACTGCAACGGAACATTTATCTGATTATCTAGATGTGTCATACTATGGTAATATCAGTATCGGCACTCCACCGCAGTACTTTTCAGTATTATTTGATACTGGTTCCTCAAATCTTTGGGTGCCATCGCAACAATGCCAATCTGATAATCAAGCTTGCTGTAAGTATATATTAATATATATATATATATATATATATATTAATATATACTTCTTATTTTATACTTTCTTCTTTGTTTTAAGCAGATAAAAATAGTTAAAAATGGTTATAAAATTTTCAATATTTTTCATCAAGAAATATTTTTGTGTATTTAGTGAGTGCAAATTAATTAATACTCAGTATATGAATATGTTATTATTATTTATTTATTATTTTATTATTTATATATGCACATAATGACGAATACATTTACATATATCTAATAATTCAAATAAACATTCTTTATTCGGATCAATAACATTTTTTTTTTTTTTTGAAAATTTTTTAGTACTGCTAACTTGTGATATTACTTATTATTTTTCACAGCATCACATCGTAGATACGATAGTAGCAAATCCAGCACATATGAATCAAATGGTGAGCATTTTGGTATTCAGTATGGCACTGGCAGTCTGACTGGATTCTTATCTACTGATGTAGTAAATGTGAGTCATATCGTTATTCAAATAATCCAATATAATTGCAACTACAATTGTAGTTTATAAACATTTTTTAAGTATTTTCATGTTATTATTGTGCGTCGTGATATTTTATTATTAATATAATTTTTTATAGGTTGCCGGCCTCAATGTTCAACACCAAACATTCGCAGAAGCGGTTGAGGAACCAGGCTCAACGTTTGTTTATGCGAAGTTTGACGGTATCTTGGGTATGGGCTATGACACGATATCCGAGGATGGAGTGACACCTGTTTTCAACAATATGGTCCAACAAAACCTAGTGCCAGAACCTGTTTTCAGCTTCTATCTGAATCGGTTTGTATTTTCTTTCCATATGAATAGCGCATACCTATAAAAATGTTTTTAATAAAAATATATATTTTTATTAAAATATATATATTTTAACAAAAATATATTTATATTATACAATAAAATTAGAAAATATATAATCTATGCAGAGATGACTCTTCGGACGAGGTAGGTGAATTGATATTGGGTGGTACTGATCCCGATCATTACGTCGGTGAGCTCGCATACGTTCCTGTTACTGAGAAAGGATACTGGCAATTTACTATGGATAGGTAAGTCTTTTTTTTTTAATACATTGGTTATGTTCCAACAAAATTTTAACGTTATTGCGCTGTAGTGTCACAGTAGGTGATAATAACGTCGCGGGTAGCTACCAAGCTATCGCTGACACGGGTACCTCACTAATAGTTGGACCATCAGACGTTATCGACGTTATTAACCAACAAATTGGAACTGATAATTATGGAAACGTAAGTAAACAATCATATTTTTCACAATAGCATACCTTTCTATAAAAAAATCATAAAATATTACTGAATATATATTAATATTTTGTTAAATGACTAATTAGTAATTTAATATTATCGTTTGTTCAAAGGTGGATTGTAGTACGATTAATCAGTTGCCTACAGTTGGTATTGTTCTGAATGGTCTAACATATAATCTTACTCCTGACGATTATATTCTTCAAGTAAGCATTATGGATTGTAATTCGATTTAAATTATTTAAGAATATGAAGTATTTGCATTGTGTATTTAATTTTTCGCAGGATGTAGAAGACGGCGTCGCGACATGTATGAGCGGCTTCGAGGAATCTGACTCAGATCTATGGATTCTGGGTGATGTATTTCTTCGTCCTTACTATAGCGTGTATGATCTGGGAAATAACCAAGTGGGATTTGCTCCGTCGAAATAAATGTCGATTGCTCTGTTTTGAAGTTATACCGTTAGATATTAGATATAAATGACAACCTCGCAAATAATGAAAAAAAATCTTCTTTTATAACGTTTGATGCTTATTGTTTCGTAATTTTTAATTATAATTATTCATGCGGTGCACTGTTATAAACGGATATTTTTGTGATATATTCGAAAATTAAAATAAAGATATATGCGAAATCTTCCATCAATATAATTTGATATATCTATTATATATTATCCAAATACAAATAAATCTGTTAAAAATAAAATAATCTTTTTGTGTATCCAATATTTCGATTTTATATATTAACCTTCCACACAGTTAAGAACTTGCAAGCAAAATCATTCATCAAACAAAATAATTTATAATATATTTCCACTCATGGAATTATAGTTTTTTCTTGGAAAAAATCGCTAGATCTTTCCACATTAATGATTCAAGCTTCACGGTATTTAATCCTTTAAATTTCGAAACAATTATTTTTATGTCAAATATTGTATGGCGATCATTTAAAATACAATTACATTAACAATAAACAAAATTTTTGCTATAATATATGTCTTTCTTTTGAAAAATAAATTGCATTAAAAAGAATATTACATTTACGGAATATTACATATTACAACTAATACATTTATGTATCATAAATTGTCCCATAGTTCCCAATTTTTAAGAAATATGCTATTATATAAATTTAATAAAATCTAATAAAATTTGCAAATAGTAATATACAATGAAGCGTGTGCTTATATATAGGGGAAAATAGGGTAAAATCGGGTAGGCGGGTCAAACCGAGTACTTCTGTTTCTTCGTGATAAGTGCTACTATCTTTAGCTAACTCGTGTTATTAGTTGTAGATTGATTCCAACATTATTTTGAGATGAACCGTGCCCACGTGCACACAATATTTCTTTTTTGAGAGATGTTCAATATTTTCGGGCCAAGAAAGATCGATATCGGGACAACAATCGAGTCGTTATGGACTTTTTCTACACAGAGCATCTGCTTCGGTAAATGCAGCATTGCATATTTTGTACATATTAGAACGTATATCTACACTAGTTTTGATTGTCACTTTGTACGCCAGAATATACAACCGCCATGCTTGTTACTTTCCTTGTTTTGGTGCAAAACCGGGTACCTACACATCTCATGTAATCAAAAGAGGAATAAATGTTATCCTGACTTTGTCTCCCTACAAAAAGCTGTTGGAAACAAAAACTACCACTCAGAAAAAGAAATCACTAAAAAAAAAAAGCTTTTCGTAATGCCTAAAATTAAAAAATTAAATAAGGAAGTCTTGCAGCAATGTCGAACAAGAGAATATCTTTATTTGTGATTTTTGTCAATAGAATACATCTTTATATTGTATTTTGATTAAAATAAATTTAAATTTTGTAATTGCATGGTTAGATTTTACATGTTTTCAAATGGGTACCCGGTTTTACTCTACCGGTAGGGCAAAACCGGGTATTTTGACTTCTCTAAAAAATCTTGTTATCCTTGGTAACCAAATATTTTTTTTTTCAGCAATTAGCCTCATTTTCTGATAGTTTAAAGTCTACGAAAGATTACTAATAGTCAGCAAAATTTTTTTTATTCTCTGATTTTGTGTAGGAAGACAAATCATTTTACATGTTTTCAAATGGGTACCCGGTTTTACCCTACCGGTAGGGCAAAACCGGGTATTTTGACTTCTCTAAAAAATCTTGTTATCTTGGTAACCAAATATTTTTTTTTTCAGCAATTAGCCTCATTTTCTGATAGTTTAAAGTCTACGAAAGATTACTAATAGTCAGCAAAATTTTTTTTATTCTCTGATTTTGTGTAGGAAGACAAATCCAAAAAAGTACCTGGTTTTACCCTATTTTCCCCTATATATATATATGAAAAAAATAAAAGTGTTTAATGCATAAAATGAATTAATTGAAGGTGTCTATGTTATTAAGATAAAGAAAAGTGAATTTTTTGCAAATACATATCTATCTTGTCAGCGACATAAGGCTTTTGCACTGATCCGGATAATCGAGCAATAAATAAACTTGTCGAAAAGCAAACAGTAAATGAAACTCCGTGTTCTTCAGGCACATATTATTATTTCATACTTCTTCAATGAAACATCATTGACTAAAGTTGCATTGAATAATTTCCCATCATACTTGCATTACTCTTTTGGATTTTAACTGCATTTTGTATATACATTTTTCTTTGAACACGCATGCTGAAACTACCCTACGAATTGATGCTTATAGTCTCTTAGGGGGACACAATATAAAGACGGTGATGTATAGATACATTGAATTTAATGACATAAGAACTTATACAACTCTATCTCCATTATCTTCGGAATGGATCTAATTTTTCTCAGCTATATTTATAAATGAATTTTTTCTACGAATTTATAAGATATAAAAAACTGTATGAAGTTAGTAAAAATAAAATATAAATTGATTATACAATTTTCTACTCCATCTACTAATTATATTTTTCAATTATAATCTTTTAGAATCCTTAAAAGAGATGAAAAAATACAATTTAGAAAATTGAAATTATTGATAATATAGACATCACAAAACCAAGCTTTACAATTTAAATGTACAGACTTATTTCTGCTATTTATCACATTTACTCTCTAAAGATATAGAAGTTTTGACACGTGAAGATAACTCATGAGTTAAAACGGCGAATGTATGCATTTACATATATTGATAATTCAAATAAGCATTCTTTATTCGGAACAATAAAATTATTTTTTATTTTTGAAAATTTTTTAATATTGCTGACTTGTGGGGGTGATTACGATAACTTTGGCCCCCTTTTGAAAGGTCGTTTCTGAAGACATTTTTGACGAGGAACACGGGAAAAATAGTAAAAAAAATTTCCGACCAATAGTTTTCGAGATATATCACTTTAAAGTATTGGACATGATAATAAAACGTTACAAAACGGACCCAATGACCTTGACCTCGCTTCGCATTGTAAAGTATATGCGTGGACGCAGTGGGTTCCGCCCCCCACCTCCTACGGGGGGGAATACTTTAAAGTGATATATCTCGAAAACTATTGGTCGGAATTTTTTTTTACTATTTTTTCCTTGTTCCTCGTTAGAAATATCTTCAGAAACTACCTTTCAAATAGGGGGCCAAAGTTATCGTAATCGTGTCGACTTGTGATATTACTTACTATATTTTACAGTAACTCATAATAAATACGATAGTAGCATATCCAGCACATATAGACCAAATGGTACTGCGTTTGCTATTCGGTATGGCACTGGCAGTCTGACTGGATTCTTATCTACTGATGTAGTAAATGTGAGTCATCCTTAATCAAATAATCCAATATAACTGTAACTACAATTGTAGTTTATAAACATTTTTTTAAGTATTTTTATGTTATTATTGTGCATCGATATTTTATTATTAATATAATTTTTTATAGGTTGCCGGCCTCGCTGTTCAAAGACAAACATTCGGAGAAGCGGTCTCTGAGCCGGGCTTAACGTTCGTTTTCTCGAAGTTTGACGGCATCTTGGGTATGGGTTATCCCTCGATATCCGAGGATGGAGTGACGCCTGTTTTCAACAATATGGTCCAACAAAACTTAGTGCCACAACCTGTTTTCAGCTTCTATCTGAATCGGTTTGTATTTTCTTTTCATATGCACAACGCATATCTATAAAAATGTTTTTAATAAAAAAATACATTTAAAAAGATATTATAAATGTTATACAATTTTCTACTCCATCTACTAATTATATTTTCAATTATAATCTTTTAGAATCCTTAAAAGAGATGAAAAAATGCAATTTAAAAAATTTAAATTATTGATAATATAAATATCACAAAACCAAGCTTTACAATTTACATGTACAGACTTATTTCTGCTATTTATCACATTCACTCTTTAAAGATACAGATAAATTTTGACACGCAAAGATAATTCATGAGTTAAAACGGCGAATGTATGCATTTACCTATATTTGATAATTCAAATAAGCATTCTTTATTCGGATCAATAAAATTATTTTTTATTTTTGAATATTTTTTAATATTGCTAACTTGTGATATTACTTACTATTTTTTACAGTACTTCATAATAAATACGATAGTAGCAAATCGACCACATATAGACCAAATGGTACTCAGTTTGCTATTCAATATGGCAGTGGCAGTCTGTCTGGATTCTTATCTACTGATGTAGTAACTGTGAGTCATCCTTAATCAAATAATTCAATATAATTGCAACTACAATTATAGTTTTTAAACATCTTTTTAAGTATATTCATGTTATTATTGTGCATCGTGATATTTTATTATTAATATAATTTTTTATAGGTTGCCGGCCTCAATGTTCGAAACCAAATATTCGGAGAAGCGATTAAAGAGCCGGGCTTATCGTTCGTTTTTTCGAAGTTTGACGGTATCATGGGTATGGGCTATAACACAATAGCCGTCGATGGAGTGACGCCTGTCTTCAACAATATGGTCCAACAAAACCTAGTGCCAGAATCTGTTTTTAGCTTCTATCTGAATCGGTTTGTATTTTCTTTTCATATGCACAGCGCATATCTATAAAAATGTTTTTAATAAAAAA
>NW_021848712.1:0-6309 GCF_003651465.1 Formica exsecta
CCGACGCGCAGGGCGCGCGGAGCTCGCGCGCAGGAACGAAACGAGCCGCAAGAGCCCACTGCGACGCGGCGACCATCGCGAGCGCTATCAGTGAGTGGGATCCGTTGAGTGGGGCTTATAAGGCCGCGCAGTAGGCCTAGACGGCGAGTCGTCGCTCAGCTAACGGAGAGTACATCCCGAAGCAAAGACACGTATAGAGCGGAGAAATCCGCCGCAAAGCATTTGTCCACAGGAGACTGACACCGAGGGCAAAAACACAGCGCAGCCTTCCACGGTCTAGACCGCCGCCCAAATCACCGGGCAACTAGCGGACAGGAGGAACTGAGAGCCCACAGTCGCCGGAGGTGCTTCCAAAGGAGAAACGCGTAGGGTGGAGCCTACTTCCGTGGAAGCTAATCCCGCTAGACTTGGAGCCGCCTCAACTAACGCGGCCCACACGGTTCTTCCTCAAGACGTGGCACATACGCTTGAGACGCTACACGTCACCCAGGGAAGCCTGGACAGCACCGCCTCTATTATCACCACTCCCAGCTTCACCAACACGTCCGGTGACACGGGAGACGCAGACGATACCACCAAGTCGAGTGCATCGCGGCGTCCAAGCAGTGCCACCTTCTGGAGTCGACCAGGCGTCACAATCGGACAGCGACTGGGGACCTTCCACGCGCGTTTCCAGCAGACAAATCCGGAAGCATAGACATAGTATATCTAGACCGAGCGTTTGCCTTTATTTAAGGAGTGGGGGTAATCACTCCTCAACACTCGGTCTAGATATATTATGTCTATGTCCGGAAGTTACCGCACGATCGACAGAGACAGGCAACGACCATAAGCCGAGTTCACCGGCACCGAGCTCTCAACCTAAGGCCTCGTCCACGAGGAACCGGAAGACACCGCAGCACGACCTTAAGCCGAGTTCACGAACACCGAACACTCAACCTAAGGCCCCCTCCACAGGGAGTCGAAAGCCGCAGAAGATCGCACGGCGCGAGCAGTGGGGATCGCTGCAACATACTCGCTCCACACCTTCCATCACGTGGAGAGAAAAGAGACAGCGTTAACCAGCTCTTGTAAGGGCTCAAACGAAACGGCCCTTTTCAGGGCCACCAAACATATAAACGTAGAACATTGTAGATTGGCAATTGAATAAATAAATCTAGTCATTCCACTTGCGCGACATCAATTCAGAAAACCACTCCTTGCGAACAAGAAAATTAGTTGCTAAATGCGAACAGCACTAAATATATATCATGCTCCTCGCATATTCGTATACACGTTCATTCACGCTGCTCTTTCTCTCTCTCTCTCTATAGAAATATATATATTATAATATTATTAGCATTTTGCAGGCTTTATATACACTCATGACAAGAATTTGAATACGGGTATAGATAATGAATAACGCGCCGCATAGCGATAAGCGACTGAACTATTTTATAATACTTTGTAATAAGCTGCAGATTCTGTTCGGTTTTTGCTGTCAATTTGCTATCAGATTGCGCACTTCAGATCTTGCTCAGTTTTTGCTGACAATCTGATGTCAGTCATGTCAGCAAGCTTTGCTCGGTTTTTGCCGTCAATTTGCTGTCAGGTTATGTCAGCAAGCTTTGTCACCAAAACACAAGCTTAATGCGGACACAGATGGCACCGGATTTGTTACCAAGTTTTGACCGAATTTGATGCCAATTTGGCGACAATTTGTTATCAAATTGCTTACTGGGATTACAATGAATTAATGATATTTTACCAATTAAAATGATACGAAACACGAAATCGGATAATTTTTAATCAATTATGTAATTAAAATTATGATTACTTATTTCATTAAAAATAATCCGATTTATGTCATATTTAGTGTCATTTTAATCGCAAAAATGTAATTAATCCATTACAATTATTTTCAGATATATAAAATGCGAAATACAGAGATTTTATTTTCTATAATAAGATGACATATATACGTCAAAGATTACAGATAAAGGGAGCCTGGCGAGCGAGACTTCGGAACTCTTTGATGTTTGTCATCTCGCTTGCTCCTTCATTCTTTCTTGCTCTCGCTTTTGTCGATTCTTCAGCATCGGGGATCTTTCCTTATGTACAAAATATAAACATTTTATAAAATAAAAACTGAAACTTACAATTCTAAAGATCTTAAAAATCTTAAAAATCTTGAAATTAAATTTGATAAATGTTTACCTTTACACAGCCCAACCCAAATGACTTTCGGTTGACCTTGACGTTGACCTTGATCTCTAAGGAGGTAAAAAAAGTTCTGACTACTTAAACAAGGTTTTATAACTTTCTACGCGAAGTAAGATCTAGTTTTAAATCAGAAATAGGTTTGGGTTAGGTTATATCTTCCGGAAGTGGAGCTCCCTCCCATGGGGGGGGGGGGCGAAACCCACGCCTTGCCGAAAATGTTCGATTAAAACCGATTAAAACATAACCCGTTTTAATCGATTTTAATCGGTTTTAATCAGTTCAATCCGCGCCCGGATTAAAAAGTAATCGATTTTAATTCCGAACGGATTATAATCGGTTTTAATATCGCTTTTGCGGATTATTTCCAAACCGAATTTACTGTTGTCATCCTCCAACAGATTCACATCGCATTAAAACCGATTTAATTATAACATGAAATCGTATAATTTCGGATTGAGGTGGATGTATATCACCCAATATTGGGAGCCACGTATTTGTAGCAAAAAGGCTACAAATTTGGTACAAGAGTTGTTATTACCGATTAAGCTGGCAGATTGCAGGCAAGAACCAAGCAAAGCTTGTTAACATAACTAGACAGCAAATTGGCGGCAGAAACCGAGCAAAGCATGCTGACATGACTGACATCAGATTGTCGGCAAAAACTAAGTAAGATCTAGAGTGCGCAATCTGATAGCAAATTGGCAGCAAAAACCGAACAGAATCTGCAGTTTATTACAAAGTGCAGGAAACTCAGATATTGAACTGATTTTTGGCAAATGGGACAGATAATTGTTCGATTTTCACTTATTTACTTAGTCTTATTTTTGCCATCAAAAGAACGTCAGAAAATGGTCTCCCGTAGATGTGATATATTTTGAGTTTCATGAGATCTAACTTAGGATGTCTAATTATCTAATGGTCATTTTATGACTAAAACTTATCATCATTTTGTTACTTAGGATTGAGACTTTAAATTTATTTAAATATACTATTTTATATGAATGGCCAAAAGCTGCAGAATTTGTTCGGTTTTTGCTGACAATCTGCTGTCAGATTGTCCTGCGCAGATCTTGCTCGATTTTTGCCACCAATTTGACGTCAAATCATGTCAAGCTTTGCTCGGTTTTTGCCGTCAATTTGCTGTCAGGTTATATCAGCAAGCTTTGTCACCAAAACACAAGCTTAATGCGGACACAGATGGCACTGGATTTGTTACCAAGTTTTGAGCAAATTTGATGCCAATTTGGCTACAATTTGTTATCAAATTGCTTACTGGGTTAATCCGCCTGAAGCGTACTAAATTCGATTTGACTATTTTTAATTGGTGTTTTAATACCGTATTTTCGGTGCAGAAATCCCGATCGATTCGGATTACTTTTTTTTAAAATCAGTTTTAATCGAACATTTTCGGCAGGGCGCATACACTTTCCCATCCACACAACAATTGTGGGGTGGAGGTGGACCTCGCTTCGCGTTGTAAATTATGCATGGACACAATGAGTTCCGCCCCCTTACGGGGGGCTGCACCATTGAACTATCCATACAGCACAGAACATTGCAGTTACATTGCAGCATAGATATATTATATATAGATAGAACTTTATCTATCTTACTGTCTGCCAAGATAATAAGAAACTTTCCTCCCTCGCGCATGTGCAATCGCGTATTCCTCCCGACGGCCGAGAAAATAACTTTTTTTATTTTATCTTGAAGATACCGTTAATAAAAAAAGAAAAAATTTTTTTTGGAGTTCTTCCATGTAAATATTATATATAAATATGACTAAATGGTGCGTTGTGAAGAAATGTCCCAATAAAATAAAAAATGGAAAGATGAAAGAAGGAATAACATTGCATACAGCACAGAACATTGCAGCATCATTTGCAACATTGCCGCAATGTTGCTACAATGTTGCAAAGTGGCTGCAATGTTGTTACAACGTTCTGTGCTGTATGGGAAGTAAGTCATCATATTATCCGTTTTTATTTAGTTCTTTATTAATTATATTATCATTTGCAATACTAAATAAATTATTGTTTTGTTATTTATATTCTGTTATTCTATTCTATTTATTTTTGTATTCTATCATAATTGTATGTTAAATTTTTCTTTTCTCTAGTTTCTGTAAATAGCAAAGATGTAATTTTTATTATGTTATCCATAGGTTTCCACGTAATCCAGTTACTTCAAAAAAGTGGGAAGACTGGGTTAATGCTAATGCTGGGTAAATGAATTAAGTTATCCTTCAAAAATGGTGAAGAAGTTTACTGCTTATACTGGTGCCGTATTGTGTAATTTCCATTTTGATTTATCATGTTTTGAATTTGGGCAATTGCAAAAGAATTTTGTTCCATCTATTTTTGAAACATTTGTAATAAATGAAATAAACAGGAATTTTTCAGTTTTGCTTCCTCATAGAGGAAGCTTTGTTTCCGTAACAAAATTTTTTTCGAGTTTTTTATGCCAATGTGTTCAGAGAGTTCGAAAACATCAAAAAATCATATTCCTAAAAAATGTATGTATGTATGTATGTGTGTACGTATGTATGTACGTATGTATGTACATATGTACACGATTCGTTGTGCAACATCTAACTTCCGCAATTTTTGAGATATTTAGTTAAACTTTTTTACATGGATAGAATATTATTAAAGGATGGTTGGTATTGTATTTGGTGAGGATTGGTGAAAGAATTCATTTTTTATAAAATTTTGAATTTTTTGAGAAATGTCTGTACACATCCTAACTTTCGCAAATTTTGAGATATCTTCTTCTATAAGGAAGCCAAGATTTAAAAACCCGCTTGCTTTAAGGAGCTTAAGCTTTGTAAGCGAAATAAAATGATGGAAGCAACGTGCAAGTTTCTAATTTGCACAATTTTCAGCTTGTTTTAATTATTTTGTATGTTCTTGTTTATATGAGATTTATCACTTACTTTACAGAAATGGTAATAAAGATTCATCTGTTGTTCCAAGAACTCCAACAAAAAGAAAATGTTACATTGCTGATTTGTTGTGCCTCTAGCTGCTAAGGAAGAGGTCTTTAGGGATTTATACGTCCAAAGGATTAGGATCCACGCTCGAAATAAGACACTCCCGGACGTTAGGTATAAATTGATATATTTCACAGATTCTTGTACACTTTCACTTAGTCGCGATTATAATAGTCGGGCGCGATACGTACGGTATATCGATACTGTTGATATGAGCGAGCGAGTAGCGAGCGTCGGTGCATCTCGCGCTTCCCTGCCGAAAATGGTCGATTAAAACCGATTAAAACATAATCCGTTGTAATCGGTTTTAATCGGTTCAATCCGCGCCCGGATTAAATAGTAATCGATAATTATTTTATGCAATATACTATCTTATTTTATTTAGAGTACTTATTAAACCGAGAAGCGTAGATGTGTTGCGCAAAGCCAGTAAAAGTAAAGCGTTTTTTACGCAGTACATGTATGTACCCATGTACATACGTGTTCTCGGTTGGTACGTGCCCCCTCCACCACGGCACCACGGTGCTCTTGGTGCTGGCCGGCTCGAGTTTGTTGCATCACTGTTGTGCAGTGAAATTCCGTTCGATTATGGAAAAATCTATAAATACGGTGCCACGTATTTATAATATTTAATGGCACATAGTCACACGTAGTTTTGTTATGGATTGCGTAATAAAGATATAGTATAATATTGTGTAGAAGAAAAGCTACATATCTGTTTGTTTTAAATGATAATTCGTGTTTAAAAACAAAATTAAATCAATCTGCATTGTAATAAACCGCTTTCGCGAGGCGGTGACGGATAACTCGGTCGGGATCCGGGGCTCGTGAAAGAGGGTATCGAGATACGAACGAAAGTAGTGTTTAAGAAGGTGAGACGTTTGACGAGTGAGTGAGCGCGCAAATGTATAGCAATAATTAGTTGGGCGCAGAGTGTCGAATGTAAGCTCGTTATGTATGAGCGAATGATACAAGCGTGTGAGTACGTGTCGGTGTATCGCGGTGTGCGTGAAGCGGTCGCCCGTACGGCGATACGGCGGTGTGCGATGTATAAATGATTATAATCGTTTGAATTTAGATATTATATAAATGCGTGTACAATGCTGAACGGATCG
>NW_021848713.1:0-521 GCF_003651465.1 Formica exsecta
GCTACATCCAATGAATTAACTTCATATATGTCACAAAAAAGATATCAACGTTCGCAATAAGCTATTGAATGTCCTATCATTCACAATATTCAATTTACAATTTAATAACTCGAGGTCTTTTGCTTATTCTTCCTCTTCTTTAATTTTAATTAATAAATAAAATTTCCTTTTTTCTCTTCCTTTTCTTTCTCTCTCTCTCTCTCTCTTTTATTTGTCTTTCTTTCTTCCTCTTTCTCTCTATATTAATTAAATATATTTAACTTTATTTTCTTTAACTTTATTTTCTTTAACTGTCAAACTGTCAAACGCCATAAACTGTCAAACTGTCAAACGACACGAGTGAAGCAAGCGTAAATACAACAAGCTCGCCGCGCAACTCGACAACCAATCAAACACGAGGAAAAGCGGCAACAATACGCCCGATATATTTCGACTCCAAAGACGGACTTCGGGCGTTTCATGACTTTTTTCATTATGGACTAGCACGCAGCGCGCGCTACGCGCGCGCCATTTATTCTTTT
>NW_021848714.1:0-212 GCF_003651465.1 Formica exsecta
TATTTATACACCATTCAAATATTTATACACCATTCAAATATTTAACGTCTATGTGCATGTACCGAAATGTAACATCTGTAGTCTGATAAGGTGGCTGACGCTGCTATCTAACGTCACGCACTGAAATTTAATACTCATATACTGGGATACGAAAGAGGAAAAGGAAAAATAAAAGAGAATAAAAATATATTTTAACAATAATTTATTCTAAA
>NW_021848715.1:0-206 GCF_003651465.1 Formica exsecta
TAGCACGCACAGCAACACGCAGCACATAATATTTCAAGTTGCATAACCATTATAACTGCTAGCAAAATGTCTCGCATGCGATCTAGTACGCAAAATCGTACCGTGTGCCGCAGACTTTACTTAAGACGGTCTTGAAATAAAAATTGACTATGAATACCGGCCTGTGATTGGTTTAGGACATCTTAAGATCGTGCTTAAGACGGTCT
>NW_021848716.1:0-449 GCF_003651465.1 Formica exsecta
GTAGCAATAACATGTTATATATTAATTTTATTACAGTTATGTTCTAAATGTATCATTAATATAACATTATATAACTGTTACAATTAAATGTATAACTGCTATATAACATTGTTGCTTCCTTGAGTGGGAAATTACAAGGAATGAGTGTATTACATGTTATTCTGTAATATTACTTGTTATATTTGGTTACACTGAGTTATGTAACCGTTATAATATAGTTATAAAAGTGTGTTTGCTGGGGCTCGAGGCTCGAAAGTAATATTTTTAATTGCAAACTTTAGAAAACGTATATATGTTAAAATGAAAAACATCTATTTATACTATATTATTATAAATACTATTTATGTAATGTTTCTGAATCTTCTTGTGCTGTATTTAAATGAATATTCAAAAACATGTAAAAATTATGATGTAACATTCATATAACAAAATCATATAAATATCAAATC
>NW_021848717.1:0-453 GCF_003651465.1 Formica exsecta
TAGCGATCTCTTTCGCCGTCTTCTCTCGTTCACCGATATCCGTCGAAGCCATCGTAATTAATAAATCGGTCCTTCTCGCTCGCGGGAGGGAGAGCGATCGATGCGTTCGACGTATTCGCGACGACTGATCGCTCTATGGTACGGCGAAATCGTTAAACCCTCGCCTATATCTGCCGGCGCTAAGCGCGCTATCTTTATCAATCACTAAGAAACCATATCTATATCGCCAACACGCACGGCATAGCGCGTGAAAATTCTCATACGGCATATCCGTGTTCACGTGATCATTGTATGCGTGACGCAAATTAGTGCCATCTTGCTTAAAAAGAATCAACAGATTCGCGTTATCTCGAATCAAATGCTTTGGTATTTTAGCGTACGTTTGGCACAGATATATTTTAGCGTACATTTGGCACAGATAGAAGCAATCGATATTCGAGTGTCGACCCATAG
>NW_021848718.1:0-38197 GCF_003651465.1 Formica exsecta
TGCTGGTCGGGAATAAAAAACAAGAAGGTGATTCTGATGTGATCTAGTAACTGAGATTATTTTATTATTAATTTTTTTTTGCTTTCTCGTTTTGTACAGAGTTCCAAAACCGACGGCGCGAGATTTGTCTTTTGGTCTTCTCGACTCGCACTGCTCTATGTGTTTCGTTGGAGAGACGCGGACTCAGAATCTTAACGATCCTTGTGGTCGCACTGGTTAAGAAAACAGCTATTCACACGTATTTTATTTGAATCTTGGTATTGAAACCAATTGGAAAGCCTTTCTCGAAGATTGACCAAATATGGAATTGCGGGAGCAAAACATTCCAATTCATATATGGCTTTTCAACGCGATCATGTTGTTTTGATTTACAAGACATTGCGAAAAGGTCGAGAGCGAGCCCGAAACATATCGATCGAATAAGATTCTAAAACGAATAATAAAACGAGAAACGAAAACAATTTATAATTGCTCGAATTTGAAACAAAGACATTCAGGGTATATCAGAAAAACTTTTCAAGATATCACAAATCAAGATACACAACATGAACAAAAAAAATTTTTACAGACATGAACGGATTCTTTTGATATTTTAATAAATTATTTTTTATATTCAGTATATCATACGATCAAAAAATTTGCTATTAAAAGAACATCTGGGAGGTTTTGGGATATCTTACACATACACACACGAACACACATAGACGTTCACATTTTTATCATGTATTGTCTCGATATTGCTACTTGTTCTGAAAGTGAACTGATAGAAAGTATTCGAATGATTTTAGGCAGAAGTTAGATACCTTTGAACGATTCTGTCAAGCGTGGTTTACCACAAATTACTTTGAGAATTGTTTCTTTCTCGTTCTTCTCTCTTTCATTATTGGAAAAGACAAAAGACTTTACGCGCGTTTGCATATTTTAGATGCAAACAATCAGATGTTTTATAATGTCATTTCGATCTTCTATTTTTTTTATCGTTCTTTTTTATCACAGATGCATGCGCATAATTTTATAAAAGAAACATTGAAGCGAAGCTAACAGCGATTGGATAAAGGAGTTAAACCTTTAATGAGATCGTACCGAACATTTTTCGTCTATCCGCCGATAAACGAATGAACGGTGCTTTTATGCATGTGTACACAATTTTTCAGTCTTTTAAAGATAAGCCGCATGAAACTATATGCAATTCTAGAATTATTCGCTTTTATTCACAAATAATCCTATAAGCGAAACTTGTCATTGTTATCTATTGCCAAAATTTGTTTGCAAAACGTATTTTAAAAGCAATTATATTTTTGGATTTATTTTAAGAAAAAAAGGAGAAAATGGGGTTGAAAGAGAGATAAATTGTACTTACAGAAAGATAAATTGTAAAGATTGTACTTATTTAATATGTGAAATAGAAAAGGAATATATTTTCTTAAATTAACTATAAATTACACTAGAAATACATTTTTCCTAATATTATATAATTTATGATTTTTTTTTACTAATATATATAGTATATTTCTTAAAGAATTGTGTTGATAAGTATATTAACTAATACGATCACATTAGAATAGAATAATCTATCAATCTTAAAGCAGACAATGATAGGCAACTTTAAATTCACGTCACGCAACAATAAATTAGATCACTGGTAATGTCTGCGCGTTGCGTGCCCCTATCGTCCTAAAACTAGAGAAAAAGGCATACTGCGATAAAATCGACAGTGACGGATGCATATATAAAAGGTGCACCCAGTGTAAAAAAAACGATTTTAGTTGGATCACAAACCATTATTTACGGTCGAAGTAATGTTTCGTTTTGTTTCTAGATTTCTTGGATAGAAATCAAAATCTAAATAAATATGTTTTCGAAAAACGCGACATTATACACGTTATTTATAAGACGTATAGTTTCATATTTATTTATGTTTCTACGATATATTCTCTGATAAACAAAAACTCTCGCAAAGAAAACTCTTATACAAATAATTCTTCTATGTGTGTGCGAAAAATTTCTATTACAATATTTTTATTATATTGACATATTTTCAGTATCATCAGATATATTTATTTTTAAATATCGAAACAGAATATATTTTAGCTTAGGTTTATTATTTTTTTCCACTGAAGCGTGTCTTGAGAAAGTATTTTCTTTTGATTATATTCCTATAAATAAATGGAAAATCTGTTGTGCAGTGGATGAGGAAATACTGGGAAGATACGCGCGAATTTCCTGTATTGCAGATACGTCAGCGCTCGTGTATTTCAGATAACACAAAGTATCCTAGTATTTTTGTATCGACTTTTCACAGATTTATTTTAATTTTTAATCGATCTTTTTTCGCGAAAATTAAATTTAATCTTCCTCACAAATTTTTATTACTCGACGTTAAATATCGGTAACTAAATTAACTATTATTTGCATTTTATCGTTTATAACTGAAAACACACTTATTATTTTGACATACCCATATCTATCCAGCAATAAATAATTTTATGTTAATCAAAATAATTCATTTATGAAGAAAAATGCGAATAATCTGGGATATTTTATATATTTTATATTGTGCCATATATACGCGCTCTTCATTCGAAGAGACTATTGGCACCTCGAACGAGATAAATAATTTTTTTTTGTTTTTAGCGTAAATGCGCTTTCTGTCGATAATAATTTCGTATTTTTACACGAAATTTTCTGAACGAATTTTTGCTTTCAAATTATATAAGCATAGAATGCCTTTTTATACACAATATCAATATTTACATACATTTATAGAATCTTGTTATCTTGCAATTTACACTCACATTTGCCTTTTTCACTTTTCTTTAATGTAAACCAAAAATTAGCGCAATTAAAAGATTTTAAAAACGCGTCACTTACATATGTAACTTATAATAAAAGTAGAAAAATATATAAAAATTTACTATATTAATATATTCAAGTATTAATAAAATGTATGCCACAAAAATGTGTGATATAAATATAAATTACTGAAAACATAGACACGTGTATCGCAAAAATATCGTGAGAACGAGTAAACTAAATAAAAGTTTATTCAAAGAAAATGAAAGAGAAAATTCACAACTATTGACAACGGGGAAACAAGTAAAAAAATAGAGATACTTGGAAATTAGCTGATTCGAAAATGAAATGACAGAAAACAGTATAATTGTATTGACGAATTTCAAATCGACAAACCAACGAGCAACTGCAAAATAAACGAGAAGCTACGAGAAGTAGTGGAAAAGTATGGACAAAAAACTACAAACTTTTTTCTCCCTCAGGTTTTCCCCTCGGGTTTTCCTCATAAAATATCTCCTCTTCAAGATATTTGCATCTTACTGAACATATTGAGAGATAAAATAGCATTCTTCAAGAATTTTTAACCGTGGATGCTTTAATATAATAAGTTGATTGTAAAGAATTCGAGGAAGAAGAGATTAAACATGTTCTATTATGTTGTCTAAATAAATATTAAAGGCTCATTCTGCTATACTTTTTATATGATTATAAATGATATAAACATAAACGTAACTTTAAACGTAATAGTATATCAACAAAATATATGTTTAAAGTCATTTTCTCGTCAGTTGCTAGTTACTTAAAATCATTTTCTTATCAGTCTTATTTTATATTAAATAAAACATGTATAATATGTTTAAAAAACCGATCGTTTGTTTGTGATAAAAAAAATCTAGAAATATATAATTTTATACAAAAATATGCAATATAATCGTGCTATACAGCGTTTAAGTTGATAAAAATATAACACAGAAGAGCATAAATAATTTTCAAATTTAAATATTAACATGAGATTATCTTTAAATACCTTTAATAGGTTTCAAATTGCATTTAGCATTACATATTGCACAAAGTAGAATGAAAGTATACTATTACGATATCGAATAACGAACAACGTTTAAGCCGCGCTATGATATTTGCACTCCGGCCATATATAGATAGATATATAGATATCTATAAATGATTCACGTTCACAAGAATCTATGATTTCAAAGTGCTATGATTTCAGATCGCATTGTATTTTATGTATCTCGATATATATCTGAATGTTAAACATATCTATTAACGCTATTTCACAGCCTATTCACAGCCAAATAAGATTTTTACATTTCTTTATATATTCTAGCGTTTTATAAAATCTTTTGAAAATTTCCTTAAAAGAACATACATTTTTCTATATTTTTCTTGAATTGTAATAGTTCTAAACCTTAGTCACTGATCTCAAAATAATTGAAACAGCGAATAGTCGAAAAAGAAATAAATATTACAATTATCTTCTTATAAAAACAACTTCAGATTTTAATTGGATGAGAGAGATGATAAAAAGTGACCTAACATATTATAAATGATGTTTTATATTTACATATTTATAATTAAATCCTTTAGTTTACGCTTCTTATGAGTATCATGATTTTACCTCGCAACTCAATTGTAATCACCGACTTGCGTGAAGAGAGATTTGCGATATAACGATAACATAAAATTAGAAAAACACGAGAAATGTGGACAGCAACCCCAGACAATAAAGACTTACCGAAAAGAGGGTGCTCGAGCTTAAGTAAATTTTCACATTGCCGTAGTAGGGGTTGTTACACGATTTCATTTATAATGATTGCTACTCTTGGGCTTGTAATATCATATCTCCTCAAATCACAGTCTAATTTTTCTGATCTCTTCCTATCTCTATGCATAATACCATCTGCATCATTATATATGCAATACAATTGCTTGGTTTTTTATTTTATATTTACATATAAGATAAAAACCACTGAAAATACCATAACATTAATTCTGTCATTTATTACGTACATATAAATATGTTTTTATGTTAGTTTAATATTACTTTCTTATATAACGTAATATATGATGAGCATATAAACGTTTTATATATATAAGCTATGTTATTGATAAAATTCTGCAGTATTTGTTTTTTGAAAAGTAAATTAAGTTAAAATTTAAATAAAATCTTTTAATGTTTTTTTTTAAAGAAGAATGATTGATTTATGAAAAATAATGCGTTAATTGATGTATTATGCACAAATTATATGTTTATTGATTATTAGGTACATTGAATTTTGACTACTTCAGAAAATTAAACTGTAATTTAATATACAGATAGCTATGTAACATGTTTTATAATTTTTGCAATATGTTTTTTTTGCGAATACTCTACTATGATCATAAAATGTTGTTTATCTCATAATATGATTTTATATATAAATACGTTGACATGATAAAACATACTTGCTCAGTGCGCTGCAATATGACATAATAATATTTATTTAATATTCAGAATGCTATTATTACGTAAACTTACGACATAAACGAAATGATGATTAATAGACTGATATAATTTCATTGGACTTAAGCTTAATTTCTACAATGTAATAATCATTCTATTATTCTTCATCTATTTATCTAATATGTAGATGATTAATATGACACTTTCTCAGTCTAAACGATCTATCATAATGCTGATAATAAATGAATTTAGGAAATAACTTCAACTTTCAATTAGATTAAATTGGTAAGTCATCCGTTGTGGATGTACGATATCGTACGACATCTATAGCTTTAAAACCACCCTTAAGAATACGGATTAAAATCGCACTCTCTTTCGTTTCTTCTTCTCACTTTCACAGCAGTATTTTATTCTACCATTACCTTCCAGGAGCGAAAGAAAGTGCTCGAGGGGCTTTTAAAGTAGCGATAAAAAAATCATTAAACGCAGGAAATGTGTTCTCCGCAACACATCACACCGAACAATTGTGCATTTACATAATGAAGATGCGTTTCAGAAAACACACTGATTTTTAAATATTCTTCAAGAAATTATAAATATTTATAAAGCAAAAGTCCTTCATACGCGTATCTTTAAAAAAAAATATAATTAATAATAAATATTTTATAAAAATATTTAGTGTATGTGTACTCAACTAAAATGTATTTTGTAATTTCTATATATTTATTTTATTTAAAAAAAATAATTCATAATGATAATTATACTTTTCCTTAAAGATGCAAAAAGATTATAAACCATAAGTATTTAAGAAAAGAAAAATAAAAACAAGTAAGAAAAAGGGAAATAACAAATATTGTACTATTCTTTTAATTGTTCACACAAAGGATATAATGAGCTTACTTTTCATTTCCAGTCATTATGAAATAGCGCGGAAAGCTGTAAAGCGACGTTAGAAAAATCGCTCAGAAATAACTCTCTCAGTAACCCTTCAGTAATAACTACACAGTATTATTTCTAAATTTTCTTCTTCGATATCAAAACAACAGTGTGCTATCCGCGTTGAATTTATGAGTCAAAGGTGAATTAAAAGAAGCATTAAAAGAGCAATCATATTGATATATCGCGATTGTGCTTGCAAGTGATTTAGTGTAAAACAAGATTTTAATGTAAATTACAGATTTATTTTTACATCCCGTTTTCTCGCCCTCTGTCTAATTTTCGGCTAGAATTTTAAAGGGTCGTGTTTATTTTGTATTTAAATCTAAATGTAAAAACCTGATTCTCAATTCAAGATAATATTTAATGCGTTTTTCACGTGAAACAAATAAAATCTAGGATCAGGCGGCTAGATATAAAATAAGAATATAGAATTATATGTATATGTGACTTTTGTATATATATTTTACTATATTTAATACACACAATTACTAATTGTGATTTAAATATTAATTTATTAAATTATTAATTAAATATTAATGTTAAAATAGCAATATTTAGCAAAAAATTAAATTAAATCTCTGTACGAATCAAATATATTTATTATTATATAATTATCAATACCATCTAGTGCGCGGAAAAAGCGGAACCTTTAGAGATGCATTAGAGATGCGTTGAATTAAAGTGCAACCATTTTCTCGCAAAAAAACAATTCCGTAATTATTTTATTTATGCGGTCACATTCTTTTACGTAAAATTGCAAAAGATTTTAAATATATGTTGCTCGAAGAAGATATTTTTTAAAAGTCATCTGTTTTAAGAGGATTATATTTACGTCGGTGTCACTAATTAATTAAAAGTGTTACTATATGTATATATACGAAATATGTATGAATAATGAAACCTATATTTCCTTTATAGACAAAGACAGAAACATACATCTCTTTTATTGCCATTCGTGACTGTAAAAAATCTGCAAGCTAAAAAAATGCAAGATAAATAAAATGTTATTCAACAATACGGGTAAATTATAATGTTTTGAATTAATTAGCATTAAAATCATTGATCGATTCCCCATTATGAGTTAACGTTAAATCTTCAAGAGAGCAACATAGAGAAGCTTGAACAACTTACTAATTAAAGAAGCTTAACTTATATTTTTTTAAGCTACAAAGCCATTAATCGATCTAAAATGCGAGTTTTAAGCGTAACGCATTCATAAAGTTGATGAAAATGAAAAGTATCAGTTTTACGCGCCTTTGTTCTCGCCCTTTGTTTTAAGGCCTCTTGGTCAATGTCAGGCTGTGTCGACGGAACATTGCGAACAGAAATATATTTAGCTTGATTCACCGGTGGAGGCTGTTTAATGTTTGTAAGCTTTTAGAGAGAGATACGGTGCGGTACGCTATGTTATACCTTTCCATTCGCTAACGCGTTACTATATGTATATACGAATTATATATATGGAAATGTATATAGTGAAGAGGCGTGAAAAGAGCAACGGAAGTTATATTCATGAATTCGAGCATTGCGGTTATGCAATACACAATAAAAGGCAATTTTTGCAGTCACAAAGGTAAATATATTTATATCTCGCGTATTCCCCCCACAACGTTAGAAATAATAATTCAATAAAATTATTTCTCTATTCATCGCTTATTTTTATTCCATGTTTCTGCAGCTAACACTTTGTTGAGCACTTTGTAGGAACTTAAAACGTAATATTTAATGATATTAATAGCGCGATAAAATGTTATATGATACAATATTTATTATAACTAGAACAACACAGACGCGCGCTGCGCGCGCGCTTTTACTTATGGACATTTTCCAATTTCTTTAACTTTTCTTTTCTAACTTTAACTTTTTCTTTCAACAAATTGTAAAACTGTCAAAATTCGCATGATTTGACAGCTGCAAATAACGCCAGTGAAGCAAGTCGCAGCGCACGAACGGGACAACTAATCAGCATCGCGGAAAAGAGGCAACAATACACTTCGAGACTTTCGAGTATCGACATAACATGCCTTTTTGATAGAGGGACTAGAACAAAACAGGCGCGCGCCCTTAGACTAATTATTATTACACAATTAATACTTATTATTAATTATTACGAGGTTCAATCCAGACCAATGTGTCTAGTTCTTTAGTAGTTTAGTAGTGGAGCCACCCCGTATGGGGGGAGGGGGGGGGGCGGAACACTGCCTCCACGCATATACTTTTTAATGCGAAGTGAGGTTTCACATGGGTTTACAAGAAGAAATTGATTTGGGAATCTATAACTGAAGGAAATCTATTAATATATTTCCCTATGAATCAGGTCCGATACATTGTATTAATAATTAGCATTAAAATCATTGATCGATTCCCCATTATGAGTTAACGTTAAATCTTCAAGAGAGCAACATAGAGAAGCTTGAACAACTTACTAATTAAAGAAGCTTAACTTATATTTTTTTAAGCTACAAAGCCATTAATCGATCTAAAATGCGAGTTTTAAGCGTAACGCATACCATTCATAAAGTTGGTGAAAATGAAAAGTATCAGTTTTACGCGCCTTTGTTCTCGCCCTTTGTTTTAAGGCCTCTTGGTCAATGTCAGGCTGTGTCGACGGAACATTGCGAACAGAAATATATTTAGCTTGATTCACCGGTGGAGGCTGTTTAATGTTTGTAAGCTTTTAGAGAGAGATACGGTGCGGTACGCTATGTTATACCTTTCCATTCGCTAACGCGTTACTATATGTATATACGAATTATATATATGGAAATGTATATAGTGAAGAGGCGTGAAAAGAGCAACGGAAGTTATATTCATGAATTCGAGCATTGCGGTTATGCAATACACAATAAAAGGCAATTTTTGCAGTCACAAAGGTAAATATATTTATATCTCGTGTATTCCCCCCACAACGTTAGAAATAATAATTCAATAAAATTATTTCTCTATTCATCGCTTATTTTTATTCCATGTTTCTGCAGCTAACACTTTGTTGAGCACTTTGTAGGAACTTAAAACGTAATATTTAATGATATTAATAGCGCGATAAAATGTTATATGATACAATATTTATTATAACTAGAACAACACAGACGCGCGCTGCGCGCGCGCTTTTACTTATGGACATTTTCCAATTTCTTTAACTTTTCTTTTCTAACTTTAACTTTTTCTTTCAACAAATTGTAAAACTGTCAAAATTCGCATGATTTGACAGCTGCAAATAACGCCAGTGAAGCAAGTCGCAGCGCACGAACGGGACAACTAATCAGCATCGCGGAAAAGAGGCAACAATACACTTCGAGACTTTCGAGTATCGAGAACATAACATGCCTTTTTGATAGAGGGACTAGAACAAAACAGGCGCGCGCTACGCGCACGCCCTTAGACTAATTATTATTACACAATTAATACTTATTATTAATTATTACGAGGTTCAATCCAGACCAATGTGTCTAGTTCTTTAGTAGTTTAGTAGTGGAGCCACCCCGTATGGGGGGAGGGGGGGGGGCGGAACACTGCCTCCACGCATATACTTTTTAATGCGAAGTGAGGTTTCACATGGGTTTACAAGAAGAAATTGATTTGGGAATCTACAACTGAAGGAAATCTATTAATATATTTCCCTATGAATCAGGTCCGATACATTGTATTAACACGATAGCGTTAAAATTATTATTTTATCACGTAACTTCTAAAATAATGGGTTTATGTAAAAAATGTATATAACCTTTTTTGTAGAGTTTTTTAAGGGCTTCATTTTTTGTCTAAAACTTTTTTTTTGTGAAATCAATATTTTCGGTGATATACAGTAAAAATGTTTGGAACTTTGAGGGAGCATAGGGAGCACACGGAGCTTCGTCGGCAAAAAACCCTCAAGGTACTTTATACTCAAGTCAAGGACAAGCTTTGGTTAAAATTTCAGCGCAATCGGAGGTTTATCGTTTTCGGAAGTTTATTCGAATGTTCTTTTGCATTGTAGAAAAACATAAACAGTTATTAAAATCATAGAAAGGTTAATATGGAATGGGTAATCTAAAATAGTAAAAATTTTTGTAGTATTCTCTAGATTATCAACATAGTAGTAATAATTACTTTTCTGATTCTAATCTTTTTTTGTGTTCAGCTTACCTACAAAAAAACAGCAAAACAATACATAGATATAATGAATGAATTAACTTAGTTGAAAAACTTGAAACTTTAGATGCTTCTGTAGAGCAAAAAAATCAGTTCTGAGCAGTATTTATTCTAATGTTTTCTAAAATACTTTTTTAGTTACAGGATGCGGAAGACAGTTGTTCCCATGAGGATGCTGCACTTGCTAAAGATGTATTCTAAATCCCAAATGACAATTCTTCCTTGCACTTATACACCTTACTGTATGTACTCCTCGTCGCAGAAACAGGACTCTAAGCATCTGCTTGAAAGGATTAAAGAAAAGGATGAAAGGATTAAGGAAAAGGATGAAATCATATACAATATGGAAAAGACAATTAGTGGGGCGATGCGTGGCGCCGGGCGTAGAGTCGCGGACTGGTAATCGAGAGATTCCAGGTTCGTTTCCGCTCGAGTCCCTACAATATTTTATATGGGAGAATTAGCCCAAAGCGTCGTTATTTAAAGATGGCATCGCTCGCAATGGCGAAAATTCATTGGCACATCCCAAAGGTTAGCCAGTAGCGACATTACTAAAAAAAAATTTTTTGGCTACATTCTGAATGATTCGAAATGATACGGTTTAGTTGTTAGTTTTATTTTATTTCTTCATTTTATTTCATTGCATGCTGACTTTAAAATATCGCGATAAACATCGCTAAATCTGATTTAATTATGGGCTATAGTTACATGCTTGTGAAGTCATGTTCGAAATTATTTCGTAGCCTTATGGCAATTATAACCCTTTTTTTAGTTTTAATTTTCAACATTATATGATAACCCTTTGTGAAATTACAATTTTTCATATGTTTAAATAAAAAAAATCGAATTATTTTTTCATAAAAATGTGGTATAGCGATTTCATGTAGACGATACCGATACCCACTTCAAGGTGCGCTCGAAATGCAATGCTGTTTTTGAAAGCATTTAAATTCGACGCTCTCACATCACACATATATAATTAGTAGTATAGTCAGAATTTAACGACGCACGAGATAAGCGGCGTGAAGAGCTCTACTCAGTAATTACGAGAAACCTGCGTGGTAGTAAAGCTGCGACCTAATGCCACCGTTATAATATTATACATTGACTTTTACACCTCCGCTCGCAACATTGAAAGAACGCGCGGTTTAAAAAAACTATTAAAAGCCAAAATGCAACGTCGCTGTAATATAGATATGTAAATATTACGATTAATAGCGTACGATCTCTGAAAATCGATTTATAGTTGGATCAGAAGAAGATATACCATCAAAGGTGTAGGATGCAAAAATTACTCGATATAATTTTGACTTTGCAATCCTATACTTGTATGCTAACAATTGCCGCAAGGACTTTCGCTGTTTTATTCGCGTATTTTATTTGAGCCATACCACGCTCTCAGGCACCGTTTATTTTCCTTTGAAACGGGCAACAGAAGAGAGGGCTAATGTTTCGATACAGCAAGGCATTATTCACAATATTTTTTTTCTTTCGAAGCATTCCTGATATGAAATTGTAGTCAAATGTGTCAGTTTTGTTTCGAACGTACAGCATCTGGCAGATCTTTTCGATTATGGCTAACGATACAGCTAAATCCGACGAAAATGTCCAACTAAAACATCGCGTTTCTATTTTCTTTTTTTTTTTATTTTTATACCTCTTTATTTTGGTATAATATACAAGTTTGCGGAAATTTTTACTCAATTATTATTTATGAGTCCTTATTCAAATGTTTACCTGTGATGTCTATAAGCCTATCTGGAAGAATATCGATTACAGAAGACATCACTTTCTTGATAAAGTTTTAAAAAGATGTAAGTATGCGAAAGCTTATATTAAGATGACATACAATTTGTGAATTTTATAGAATAATGTTCAAATATAGATATTACTTTAAAATTTCTATGAAATATTTATGTCTGATAATACCGCGCTAGGACCACATAAGATTAACTAACAGCTCTCTATAATAGGGAGGTAAATAAATGAAAAAGATAATATGTTTTTATCTAATAAAGAAATAAATTATATTTATTCTTAAATCTGTTATCTTTTCAGCGTACTTAATATATGACGAAGCAGATATACAAACAACAATGTAAAAAACCACTAATATGAATCTGTATATATGACATAAATTCAAACTAAGGCAGGAGGATGCGTGCAAAAACAAGCCAACTATACAAATGCTAAAATCACGGTTTACGATTTACACATTAGCGATTTGATCATTATCAGTTACCTTTAATAATAACAGGCAAAAAGATAGGAAACTGAAATGTAAAATTAGTATGCGTACATATCTGAGTCTAAACTATTATCGCCAACTAATATAATGGAGAATTGTACTTTGTTATTGCCTCCTGTGCGTTCTCATTTTACTCTTTAATCGTCAAGCAATCTATTATTTATTGTGCTGATGTACGCATACTCATTCGAGTAAATACATAATTTTCTTTCTGCTTTTGGTAAAAATTGACAAAGAAGGATATTACAGTTGCATTGCAATCACTTTATATTATAGCGTATAATCGAAATAGCGTAGAACCAAGATATTATCGAATTTAATATCTCATATTTTAACTCTGTACGGTGTCGTAAGCAAAAATATCTAAAATGTTTTAAATATCTTGAATTGCAATAATATTAGAATAATGACATTAATAAATTAACAATATATTGACATATTTTATTTGAAAACACGAAATGTAATTTACAATCATGCTATTTGTAATACAAATATTTAATGTAATAATATTTCTGCAAAGGATCGTAAAAGCAGGACAAAGAGTATAAAGGCATAAGCGATATTAAATCAACTTTTCTTTCCTCTTGACCATTATATTTTTAAAGATCATTATATATTACCGTTGCAATGTAATTACAATTTTGCATGTAAACAAGTATTAGTTTCTTATTAAAAAATTGTAATATATGCAGATTGAAAAAAGAATGCAAATGTATATTTTTTTTGCATGCATACAAATGTGGATGAGAAAAGCGAAAGTTCAAAAGTAAAAAATAAGCATGCATTAGAAACATGTAGTTTTACTTCAAAAGCGTTGAGATTACGAGTAAATCCTGAAATTGATGATTTTAACAATAATACTAAGAAGGCTCTAAAAGTACGAAGAAACACGGATATACACAAAAGCAAATTAAAGGTTATTCCATTTATGTGCTGCAAATTGTTCATAATTTTCTTTCTAATATTCTATTTTATTATAAAAATTGAAGCTGAAGCTTCAATAACGATAACTAAAGCTTTAATAGCTATAGAGTTTTCAAAAGATACATGGACATCCAGCTTCAAGTTTTCTGATCGCGTAGATTTATCGCAGGTTAACTTTGCTATTCTCTTCTTTTAATGTATTCGTTAGAAAGTTTTCAATATCGGGACATTATCGATTTTTTATTGCTGTCGCACTTTACAATTTTATTGACGAAGTTTCGCTAAACTTTATCTAGTGCTTCTTTTTTATCGAAAGCAAACACGTTCTGTAAAAATTAAAGATTAAACTTAGTAATGAATGGAATGAATATTGATATATGTACTTGTGCTATTTGTAATGAAGAAATATTATGCTTTATTTTTAATATTTCATATTTCATCCTCTAAAATCATTTTTTAGTTCCAGGATGTGGAAGAATATGAGGATGCTGTCAAACATTCTTCAGACACATAGACGTATGGTCTCCTCTGAAGAAAATAAACACCTACAGAAAATTAAACAGCAGTCTGTTAAACAGCAATCTCAAGAAATCGAAAAACTGAAATATGAGGTACACTTAGGGCCGGTTGTTCCAACTTCTTGATAGATTTACCCGTCACTTACCCATTAGATAAATATCAATATAAATAGAGACCTTAATACGATGGTTGGAATAAAGAATAGAATTATCTTTTGATAATAACAATTTAACCCATAGATAAACTTTACAATAGATGAAACAACAATTATTGATATTTATCTAATGGGTGATTGACAGGTAAATCTACCAAAAAGTTGGAACAACCGGCCCCTACTGAAGGATAGAATTAACGAACAGAACCATCCTTCATATTTTATATGTGTAAGGGGGGGGGGGGAGTTGATCTCCAGGAATATATGAAAATCTCCTCTTTTGAGGCATGTGGGACGACGGATGGGACCCGAGCGGAATCGAACCTGGAATCTCTCGATTACCAGCCCGCGACTCTACGCCCGGCGCCACGCATCGCCCTATTGGTTACTTTGACATTTCGTATATATGATTTATCAGACGTGAAAGATAAATTAATCGCATATATCGCAAAAGCAGAACAAAGAGTATAAAGGCATAAGCAATATTAAATCAACTTTTTTTTCCTCTTGACCATTATATTTTTAAAGATCATTATATATTACCGTTGCAATGTAATTACAATTTTGCATGTAATCAAGTATTAGGTTCAAATTTATTAAAAAATTGTAATATATGCAGATTGAAAAAAAGAATGCAAATGTATAATTTTTTTTTTGCATGCATACAAATATGGATGAGAAAAGCGAAAGTTTAAAAGTAAAAAATAAGCATGCATTAGAAACATGTAGTTTTTTTCTCAGTCAATATCCTGATCTATTTATTTACGCCTCATTCCCTATCCGTTCTCCCTTGCGTCACGTTTTCATACATGATTCTATAGAATATTCATTTCTCTCGACGCTACATAAATCTACAGGACAGTTCTCGAGGGATACATGCGTCCGATTCATTGCGCGTCAATATAAATCGGTATTAAACTTAAAAAAGCATAATCTTGTCGTTGCACGTTTCTGTCTGTTACTGTAAAATGATTCTTTAAAGAATTGATCAGCGATATTCCCAAGAAATTATCCTAATAAATATCAAGTTTTTAATAATCAGGGGAGAGATATATACTACACATTAAGGGGCTATTAAAATATTTCAGAATGAGTCAAATTTTATAACAAGTGGCTTGAGAAATTTAAGATTATTTGAAATCATTATTCGACTTACAAAATATAATTTTTATCATATTTTATATCTGTTATATCATGTTTGATTTGTAATCTGCTTTATACATGCCCATGTAAATTATGGATGAAAAAAGGACTATTCTCTGAAACTATTGCTGCTATAGATATATACAAAAATCAGTAATTTAACTCAATATAGTAACTTGGCAACTATTCTCTTTCCTCGTTTATAGTAGGAAGAATCGTATAGCATTAACCAACTGTTATCTCATTGAAGAAAATCTATATATCATATCTATATATATATATATACACATATATATACACTTTAAAAAAAAATTAACATAATATGTCTTTAATTTTTTTACTATATAATCATGATTCTATATCAAATGCTTTCTGATTCAGCAAAATTTACTGGTTAATGATTATTTCTTACGCGTTTATTTTTATCTACATTATTTGGATCTCATTTAAATAACACGAATATTACAGATGTACTGCACAATTGATGATAATATTTCTAAGCGATGTAAATTGTGTGCGTCGTGGGTGGCGGTTTTCACAGAGAATGCTTCATATTTGCTTTAAAACTTTGTGAATTCACAGAAAGCAGACCAGATTGAGAATCGGGGAGCAATTTACAATTATAATGCCTCTCTTAAGTACTACAAAGCAATCTCATGAACCGCATCGTTGTAGGTCTTTCGATCTTTTCAAATGGATGATTGCGCGATTCCGATCTGGGAAATTTAAATTGCTTTTAATACAAAGAAGTAAAATATTTACATTTATCCAAAATTGCACGTTCAAAAGTAATGCAATCAAATTATGACAATGTGTTTGAATTGATAAATACATACTAAATGATTGAAAAAATATTCATACACAAAGACATAAAAGATTTCTAAAGAAATTTTTATTCATTCAGATTCAGATATAGAGAATATGCGAAACATTCTTTATGCGTGATGTATATGTGCGTTTTAAGTTTAGAAAAGTTTATTATTAAAAGAAATTAAAAATAATTATATATTGCTATTTATGATTTTTAATACACGAGATCTTTTTTATTTTTTAGTCTTAATATTTAAACTCAATAGTTTGTAATCATTAGAGAGTTGTATTGTGAACTGAGTAACCGGTTGAACAATTTATCATACCGAATGATGTGAGATGTAAATGTTCTCTCGTATTTATAGAGAGATATATTCACAACTTGTGTTACGCTTCTTTCCTTATATAGGTCTTATATTCTGTATGCCAATTTTATATACACTTTTTTAAGCTGCGAACGATATACAGTATAACAGAATATCCGGCTTTCATTTATTACGGTGTTTTATTTCTCGATGCATCTTGATTAAATTTTAAATTACTCTTCAAAATCCTTTCCCCTTCCCTCTGACAGAAGAGATGATTATCACATTTCAAATATAAATAATTCTCTTAATAGACACAATCAATATATTAAAATCAAGATATAAAAACAAAATAATGGTTATGATTATTATTTGTTATTATAATTAATAGAATTTTGTGAACTGCCTGCAAAATCCTCATCGTTGAATTTAATTTATCTGTGAATTTTAAAACGCGCGCCATTTTACGATGAATACAAAAGTCTTATTTCTTTTTTTTAAATTGCGTATTTAGAAGCTGATTAAGTTCAAGCAATAACGGAGTGCTATCCAATTACCGCCGGATTAGCGTCCGGTTAGCTGGCAATGAGAAAACTTGTCTGCTTAGGACGATTACCGTTTAAGAGCCTCCAAATTGTATTTACCTCGAGCCTCGTAATCCGCGATTTACCACGTAAATTTCTAACAAGCTTCCAATCAGGATCTCATCTTATCTCATCTTAACATCTGGCTCATCTGTCGAAGTATACGGGATTGTTTATTTAGAAATAAGAACGACGGGGCAATAATCTTTACGTATATAATACATACATTAATGTCGCAATGATATGTATGTATATCAAGAAGCTCAAACATATAAAATAGATTATAGATAGTTCATTTTAAAGTTCATTTTAAAGTTTTTTACGCTACGTGTGCATGTATAGTATAATATTTATTATACGGCGGCGATCTCGAGTCGGCAGATAGTGACACGATCTGCTCTGTACGCCCTTCTTTAAAATGTGATATTCTCTCCCCTCTCTACAAACAATTAACAATTTGTACGATTAATTAACTCCAAAGAGTTTATAATAATATAATATATTTAAAAATTTATTTTAATTAAGAAAGTATTTTATAGTGGCGAAGCGCCTATTGACGGGAGCACCTTATCAATGCTCGTTTTTTGAAGCATATTTATATTACATCAGGTTTTTTCCAATGAAACTCTCTCACTTCGAGAATCCGTCTTTCAAGATGTTTTATGTAAAACGGCGCGAATAACTATCATCTATTTTCGTCTGTCTTATGCCTTTATTTATCATGTAACCCAAAAATGTTGGGCATCATAATGCGTATAATACCAAAGATATTTTTACATGTATTAAAATTATCAGTTAATTGTTTCATCATAAATTTATTTTTTATGTAAATAATATATTATTAGAAATAATAGATATCCACTTATTTTTTTTTATCTACAATGTATCAATCATTAAGATCTTATTACACAGCCATTTTTAAATAAATTAATAATTTAAATTAACTTCTCTATTTAGTTAAAAGATAAATAATACTATAAATATTATTCACAATTTAACATAGTATCACCCTCGATCTTACAGTGTTAACGCAAGAGAGTTTTTCCCCTTTTTCTTTTCCTAGCGTTCCCTTCATTAATATGCAACAGTCACGCAAACAATCCTGTACATCGGTGTATGCAAATGAGAAGTGGCTGAGTGCACATATCGCGGTCGAACGTGTAACAAAGTGATAATGTTATCGCGTGATGAACGGATGGACGCGATACGAGAGCGCGATATTTTGGACATTTATTTTGGGATTCGATACATTTCGCTTGCGAAATAGTACTCGCTAGGACACACGCAAAATAGATCAATGAAGCATTTCCGTTACACGAGCGTCTTCAAGTGCTTGCGGCCGCGCATATCTCGCATCGCGATGCGACCGTATCGTGGACATGGCGAAGGAATGCGCGGGCTTCTTAAAGTTGCGGTCTCTCGACGAGCGAAAACTCGGCGCTCGTCGAGTTTGTCTAAGAAAGGAAGTAGCGCGCGATTATATTCAACCGCCTCTGAACGCGAAGATGTAAATATGCAAAGTTGTTGCGTGTCGCAAAATACGCCAGAACTTTGAAATCGATAATGCCTCCTCCGCTTTTGTTTATCGAGGTGTTAAAGCCGTCGCGGAAATTGCGTACTTTCTTGCAAGCGGTTACTCAAAAGACGGAAGAGTATATATTTGAAATAATAATCTGCGATGCGCGATCCGTTGGCATGTGGGCATCCTTTATTCCTTTGCTTACGTATGTTCGCGATATCATATTTTATGAATAAAAATAAATTTAATATTATTTTGCATCATGTTAGAAAGAAAAAAAAGAGAGAGAGGGAGAGAGAGAGGGAGAGAGAGAGAAATATTCTTTATATAAAGTATTCAAATATCATTAAAGATACATCTTATATCTTCTGCGAAAAAAATACAATTTATTAAATCTCAATTTTCTGCAAATCTCAAATCTCGTTTTTCTGCATCTCTTAATTGCGAAATTTATATTACCGCTACATAAAATTCATTTAATTCTAAAACGTTTAATAACTTTCCAAATGTCATTAAAATGCACAAAATTATATTATTATAATTTCTGATATATCATAAAATTATTTCTTTTTCACATTTGTTGTAGATATAAAAACGTAGTTATGAAAGAGAAAGAAAGAGGAAAAGATATTATATATATCTAATGAAATAATATATTAAGTCTGAATACACATACACATACTGCTTAAAAAAATGTAATAAAGGCTATCTTTTTTACATTATATGTATAAAGTTGTGATAATTATTTTTGCATTGTTTACTTTCATATCAATATATTAATTAAATGTAATTAAACATAATTAAATATAATATAGTTAGTAAATATTCCTTCTCTCTTCAATTAATAGCGGGATATCGGACGCAACTACTATTATATATGTTAAAAGCAACGTCTTTATTCCTATGTGTTACGAATCTTTCATTTTCGTTCTATCATTGTGATTCGATACGTATAATCTAACGTGTATGTATGTAATGTATTGTATGCTCTTATATCTTTCCCAAGAAAAATACACTCCACTTTTCTCCTTTTCTCAGGAGAGTGATTTATGAAGTTTTCGTGAAGATCCTCCAAGGACCTACCTTCGTCATATTTGCGAGATATTTATCTGTCGGTTTGTATATCTCATAAGAATACAAATATCTCAATCGTATCTATCCCACCGAGATTTTTAATGTTCTTCAAATTTGCTCATAGCGAAGAAACAATCTCTATGTGTATTCCCATTGGCAATTGCCATGTGTATTCCACCGTTGTGATACCGAAATAAGAATCGAAAGCTTATTGTTAGCTTATACGAGAAAGCTGATAAACTATAATATTTCAAACTGTCATTTTTACGACGATTAAAGATAAATCTTTTAATTCGCGGAATGAAATATCACACACGCACAGATGCTACATTAATTTCTGAATTTGCTTACTATTCGCTATTTCTAATGTCTTGTCCAATGTAACACTCATTATAAAGCAACAGATGCATTGTAATATAATTGGAAAATGGCACGCCTCGTAGCTGCGCGTAATTTTGCGATAAATGTGACACGCGAAACATCTCACGTGCTTTGTTATTAATAATCATTCCACAATTGTGGGTAATATATAACAGGATTTACGTGCTTAAGAGTTTATTATATAGAACGCATATACGTATAAATGGGAAACATAATAGCGCATGAATCGGACCAACTGATCATTTATAATTCGTTCTCTCCCGGCTTTTGTTCAACCAATAAGCATTTAGCAAATTTCATTAATTTATAAGCTGAAATAATGTGCGGCTACGTACTTATTATGAATTGAGAGCATATTTGATATTAGAATTTTGCGTGGAGGCAGATTTGAAGGATTTGTCACTTTCATGTGAACATCTCGTGGTTAGAAGTCTCTCTTGTAACATTGCATATAGCGTCGATAACACCGTTATGCAACTTTGTCGTGATGCAGAGTGTGAGCACGGGCAGGCTCAACAAGTGTACCGCCACTGTTTCTTTGTATCTCTCGCAAAACCTGATTAAACGCCAAATTTTTCGTATCGCGTGATATTCTGTCGTTTACCGAGTCGTTTTACGAGAATAGAAATTAAAGTGAAGTCTCTCGTTGTGTGTCATAATGTTCGTTGGAAATATAATTCGCCGAAAATAAAGCTTATCGTTTAAACATGCATCCCTGTTTCGCTAATGTCTCGAAAAACTGATCTACAAATCTCATTCATATATATGGTTCTTGAAAAATACTCTCAGCAGAGAGCGATTGGTAATATATAACAATGATAAATCCGCAGTTATAACGTAGATTAGAGATATCTCTCTTGGGTCCTCAACAAAAAAATTATCTTAAATAAAAAATAAAAAGTAAATTTTAAACTAAATTTCTGAGCAATTAGAACTCTTGAAATTGCATAAAAAATAAGATTTATTATCTATTAAAATTTTTAAAACACGAATGTTTAAGTTTCCTGAACTTTTAATTTTGAATAATTATGTATTCGCGATTAATTTTTTTATAAAGACGAAAAAATAAAAATTATTTATATTTATATTTTACTTTACTATTTTATTTTACATTTTTACAATAATTTGAAGAAAAATATACAATAATCTCTGAGACAATTTATGCATTTATATTAATTATTATCATACACACAAGAAAGAGATTATCATACGAATTAATTATTTAACGAATTAATTAATTAATTAATTAATTGTAGATTTTATAGCAAAGCAATGTCATTTCGCGCCGATAAGTATTTAAAACATTTACTAATATTTTGTGCTTATATAAAATAATCTAGATTACTGAATGCGGACGTTACTGCAAATATTATGTACAAGCACGTGTATATCAGACATACTGGTTATCACACATAGAACTAATTATTGCTTAACATGCAATTTTGTATAATTGCAAAGATAGGTTTTGCAAGGGGTCAACGATTAATTAGTATCTTAATTATCGTTGATGTTTCGCGATTTTCATCAAGTTTATGAGTGTTGGTAGCGTAACGAAAACATTTTAATTAAAACTGCCTATCTTTAGAGTGAGAACGCGATTAGCATTCTCCGCACTTTTTAACAGATTAATTATCTTAGAAATTTGTTTACATATAGGCACACAATCTGTATTTCATTTGTGCAATATAACTTAACAGAAATTACTACATTATACTAATCACTTTCCGCGTAAGAAACAACATGACTCTAACGTAATATCCTTTGTAACAGGATGTAACTAACAAACTTGAAAGACGAAAAAAAGTAATTTTTTTTAAGGATTTTTTATTATTACGCCACACTTAATTATATAAGATAGTTGAATAAAATTTATTTAAATTGAGTTTTAGTTTAGCGTTTTGTTATAAAAATATATAACGATTGAAAACATATAAGATATTAATGTGGAAAACGGTTCATCAAATTTTCGTTAAAAGAAAGTTAACTGCATATCAATTTAAGAGTAAAAAAATATCTTTGAATATACAAAGAATGATATCGATAAAATCTGACATAAAGGGAGCATTTTGCGGGAGTTTTTAGGAATAAGAAGATATGTCATATCAGTAAAAAAATCGACAAGGCATTTACCGTCGCCTAATAACTCAATAAGTCCGTACCTTAGAGCATAAAACTGAAGAAGTTGAGATTTAGTATAATTATTTTGACAAAAATAGACTAAAATCTGAAAATAATTAGCATCAATGCTAACATTTTGTATAATATATCGGATTTACGTTGTACCTAAATAAGCGGATTGCTATATATATACCCAGTCAGCCACATCTGTTCTAACAGATATTGCCAAGTGCTTGCTACAAATTATTGTCAGCAAAAAGGCTACAAATTTGGTACAAGAGTTGTTATTCCCGACCAATATAAATGAATTTTGCTTTAGTATTTATTGATATTTTGCCTTTTCTGCGGTTAAATATATAGATAGATAAATAATTCCGTGCGCGCGTGGAAATAGCAATTTACAAATTTGTTTGCCTGATGCAATACAATAGAAACATTTTTCCCTTTTTTTTTTTTGTAATATAATTAAACTCAAGTTCTATACAAGAGTCGGATTAAAGGGTTACGGAAATTAATGCTGATCTGCAATACAGAACGAGTGTGATTATTTCACGGCTTTTATAACGAATGTTTTTCGCTGTCACAATATCGAATATCGGTTTACGCAGAGTTTAAATGATATTTTTTAAATGAAAGGCAGCCTGAGTTTATCAATTTAAATTACGAGATGTCCATTCTATATTAGAATATAGAAGGGAATTTGTTAAAATTGAAATTTGTTACAATATTAAAAAACGCCACAATGCAAAATCGAAGATAAATTATTCTTTTCGATAAAATGTTGACAATTAACGGTCTCTCACGAAATAAACCGCAGTCACGAAATATCAATTAAATATAATAAAAAAATGATCTCTTTTTTTCTTTATATAATAATATTTTAAAATTTAATTTTTTGTTTATAAAAGTAAAATATGTAAGAGCAACAAAAAGCAATGTTAAAGTTACAATTAAATGATCAATTTACAATATCACGAAAATTGGGAACACAAAAGGGACTATATAATGAAAATGTTCATATGAAAATTTACACATATACACATACACATAT
Organism: Formica exsecta; assembly: GCF_003651465.1. NCBI lineage: Eukaryota > Metazoa > Arthropoda > Insecta > Hymenoptera > Formicidae > Formica > Formica exsecta. The sequence goes on from NW_021848718.1 coordinate 23,155, forward strand.
ATTGCTGGTACAAATTATAAGTTTCAAATTATGTTAACGGAACTTTCATTAAAGACTGAATAATATAACATGTAAAGTTGTGATAAATATTAAAGATGCTATCGCAACTTTGCCATCTTTCAGTTTGGATTAATAAAACATAGCTTTAAAATATATAATACTTTAATATATTATTGAAATTAGATTGACATATATAATAAAAAGAATAGCTTGCATTTAATCATTTTTTGCTTATCTATAAATGCTCTCTCACCTTGCAAATATTATGATCTAAACAATCATGGAATTTAGCCTAGTTTATAATTAATTTGATTTGTTTTTACGATATAATAAAATAAAATTGATTGGTAGTACGTAATGCTTGTATACAAAAGAGACATTAATCGCTCTTTGAATTATAATTTGATATTATCGTCATTTGCCATATCGTCAGATTGTATAAATGTGATATACAGCGAAAAGTAATCAGAATATTCTACCAGCAGAGATAAGAAAAGTAATCTTGAACGAGTATAGCTACACCTACACACTTTGCGTACTTCCGCCGATATACAAGACACATTAATTCTAGACCGCAGAACAAAAGAAAACAAAAATAGAGAAAAAGAAGAAAAAATTAGAGAACGCGCTTGCCAACTTTTACAATCTTGTATAGCACTATCATGTCAGATTATTTATCTCTATAATAAAGAAAGATATCAATTGAGATATAGAATAGGTGTTCAATATTTTCAATATAAATTGATTATCAATTTAATTTTAATAGCGTAATATATTATATAATATATAAATAATAATCAACTATAAAAAATAAAAAGTTTCATAACAAAAGAAAAATTATGCTAGTTTATTTGTGTAAATTAATTTGTATTTTTGTGTGATACGCAAAAAAAATATCTGTTGAGATATTACCGATTTTGGTATTTAATAGCCTCCTATATGGAGATGAATTCGTGTGTATGTGTGTGTGCGTGTGTCATGGACATCTTTCAATCGGCAAAGAGTTCTTTTCAAGCTATGTATATACGGATTAAGAAAGAATAATAGAAAAAAAGGAAGAATTAAAAACCAAAGGAATTCGTCTCTATCTCTCTAATTAAACAGACAGTCCGAAATCTAAAACTAAACATATATAGACAAATAATTTCCTTGACTCGATCTAAAAAATGAGGCTCATTAAAAACAATATTTATATTTTCTAATATGTTATTATATACTTTAGTATATATCTCACGGGTAAAAAATTGCGATTTTGCTTTTTTACATTAGAATTTAAAGATATAGAATTTAAAGATATTGTTCAAAATAAAATTATTGCAATGACTGTTGCTATTTATTATGTAATTCTTTATTATGAAATTTTTGATACTGTCTTTAGCGTCGTACATCGTTTACGCCACTCATGGAAGATCATCAATTTGAAAACACACATACACAACAATAGAAAACTAACATGAAATAAAAAGATCACGCTGTTTTATTATAATTTCGTTTTGGAAAAATTCTGCATAAATTTATTGGTTACATTTCGTGCGCTCGTACACAAGGCATTCTATATGCATATATATTATAAAATATTAGTATATAAAAAATTCAAATCTGTAGAAGGAAATATAATCATAATTGGAAGGAAGTTCCAATATCTTGAAATTAGAATGATTGACCTATTCAAAAGATAGAAATTTAAAAGGCACAGAGATAGAAAGAGAGATTTTATATTTTTATATATATTTATTCTTTTTATTTTGTGTTCTCAAAACATAAAATAATTTAAATTTTTTCTTTTTCTAATTTTACAAGATTTAAAGTATTTATCATTATTGAGCTATTTAACTAATCACCGTAATTAGGTTTGACACGTATGTCCTGATGAAAATTATTAATCTTCTTACAAGAACTTCTGAAAATTGAGTCTATAATTCGCTATTTCCTTGCATCCTTTTCCTTGCTCTTATCGTTCCCCAAGCTGTAATCTCTTAGTAAGTCGCTCTCAAAGCTCATTCAATTATAGCTTACAGTGCCTTCCATTTTCTATGCAAATACAACGAGCAGAGAGACAATAAAAATGAACCAAAAAAAAAAATATTTATATATATAATACGACTAATGCCATTTTTTTCATTAAATTATGTGCAGCGACAACAAAATATATGTTGATTAAATGACTTAGGCGTCACACGATATTTTTTTCACAAGTAAAATTATTCCACACTTTGATTTATCATATTAAATAATTCAGATACAAGAAAAACAATAATGCAATTACAAGATAAGAATAATACGTATTAGTATTGTAGTAATTCTAATAATTCTTCTTAAAAATTATATATAATTTAATTCTCGTATATGTAATATTATAATATTTTTCTTATAGTTTTTTATAATTATCTTATATTGTTACAAAATTGAAGAATATTAATTGATTACAGACTTTGACCTTTTGATTCAATTATAATCAAACTGAAAATAATGTTTATGGTAATAATTTGGTCCCTCATAAATATATTGAAATTTGCATATTAGCATATTTAATTAGCACTACGGTATATTACATTTTCGCATAATTTTAATGAATTTTAAACAGATCAATTAATTAAAATGGTTAACCATTACGAAATATTATATAACAGATATAAAATTAATTATAATGCATTAACTGTCAATAGCAATAAATTCAGATGTTCCAAACACTATAAATCTACAAGACGGAATACATCGCAACATAATAATCCAAATAATATATGTGTTGAGAGAAATTAATATTCTTTTTTTTAATTTTAAAAACAAAATATTTTAAAAGTATTTTAACAAATAAATATTTAAAGTATTTATAACGAGTAAAATGAATATTTGTTGTAAATATTGCAATGTTATTTATCTTTGATTTATAATTACGAGAATATTTGTGTAAACCACTATTATATAATTGCGAAATTAAAATTATTGACCATAAGGGATATATTGCAATACGCACGTTGCATAAAAATTAGTTAGATTATAAAATGTTCATATAAATCACGAATGAATGCTTACGGTGATTTAGTCTCTTGATTTAATTAAATCCTCTAGAGAGATCATTGCAAGGGATTGCACACATAACTTGCTAATTACTTCCTTGATTCTGCATTAGAGGAAGCCCTAGCTCGATTAAATTATACACGATCACTGTATCAATCTAAACTCATAGAATAGCTTTCTAGCTAGGAATCTTATTTCAATATCGCAAAGAGAAAAGGATATTATGATATTCTTTTGAAGATATATAATGCAATATATAAATTGATATAAAATCTTGTACGAATATTCTCGCAGATAATCCTTTTATTTGTGAAATATCGAATGTCAAAAAATCTTAAGGATCCAAATACGAAACAGCGAATATTTTGTCCGCCAAAGAGTTCCGCATGAAATTCTGGACGAGAAACTTTTACCATGGGAAAATATTACGGCGCTGATGCATGTGTGTATCAGTGTGAGAGTTAGCTCATCCAATTTTCAAAACGTAAAAACATGAAGAAGTACGGGGAATTGACAGCGGACAAGACGCAATGGAATTTAAAAATTGCCACGTCCCGGGACATAGCTTGTACACTCGATAGAAACTTTAGCGCTTATACCGCATTCGCACTCCGTAGAGTCCGATAAATTCAACGCTCGCTCCCTTTGGTGTGCATCGGCTTATTATAGTAGATGACTTCGACTCGCACTAACGAACAAAGCGGCAAAGTTAGCTTAGTATTTCGGTGATGCGACGTATATCTCATCGGCACGATAAACCACATTTAGGCGGTCGCAAAAAGATGGATATACTGATGCGCACTTCAATTGTAAAATACTAAGAATTAAGGTTTCTCTCTCTCTCTCTTTTGCAAAATTGTATTTTGTTCCGAACAAAATTATATTTTGACGTTTTTTATTGTGTTTTGTTTCGATCGTTCGTTTGCGCTGCGCGGAGAATAAAATTATATACCTGAAATATTTTAAACAATTCAAAATCTTTTGCCGTATCCTTTGTTCTTTTGCTTTCTTATTAATAAAAAATCTCTATTCTTGATCTAACGAAAAAGTGCTGTAGAGATAATCTATGTATTATAATAAGTGTAATAATTTTTTTACAGCAATTTTATGAGACAAAATTAAATCTAAAATACATATAAGAATATTTTTTTTAAACATAAGAAATATAAATGAATTATACAAATATATTATTAAACAACAAGTCTCCAAAATAAAAAAATTTATTAATTAAGTTTTAAAGTTATTTCTTTGAATTTTTTCGTCACAAAATATTGAAGATATAATAGAAAATGTGAATAAGTACCAGTAAAAAATTTTGTTATTATTTTATCGGCATCTTGAAGATATTATTAATGAAATGATTGGACACTGAAAAGATAAAAAATATTAAAGTGAAGAAAACAGAAAATAGTACAATTAATGCGCAAGAAATCAAAGAATAAAAGCTAGATATTAATTGTTCAATATACTGGCATCTTAGCGTGTATTTTATTTTTAATCAATTATTATTATAATCTATATTTTAATGAATGATTTTCTGTAATTTTAATCTATTCTTCTTTTAATCTTATTTAATAAATGCTACTAATAAAACTTTAGTAATATATTCTTTCGAGAATTTAATCTTAATTTTTAATTTACAATATTTTTTTTTTCTATGAAAATTTAATAAGGAGTGTCATTCTTGTGACATTTGCAATTTATATACTGTATTAAAATATTTCTGTAACCAAAATTTTGTTAAAAGCCAACCAACGCGAATGATAAATATTTTTGGAGATGCACTTTGATATAGCTTTATACATAAATGTATACGCGATCAGATAACTGAAAATTAAAATTTGTGAGAAACTTGATATTTTATATTAAATAAAAATATGCATTTAATGCATTTGTACTTTCTGCGCTTTTATTATATGTGTGTTTTTTAAAAGAAAGCAGTGTAAAATATTAAAATTTTTTTATTTTGTAGTATTTTTGCTCTAATATTTTTGCTCTAAATCGCTATTATAATACTTCCAAAATGAAGTTATTGGCATATTTAATGTCACGTATTGATTAAACGTAACTAACTCATAAATTTGATGTAAAATAATCTGAACATAATCTATGTTCAAATAATTTTATAAGAAAAACCTGTTTGTCCTATATAAGACACATTACATTGGAAGCCTGTTGCTTCTACGATATAATCGAAGAGTGGCACGAAACTTGCCCGTCTACCCTTGTCTGGAAGTTAAACGACTGATATTGAGTTTTTGCACAAAGCTAGAGAGAAGAGATTAAGGAAATAATAAATTTGTACAATCAGTTTGTACACATGTATAATTTGATATTTGAAGACCAAGCCTCTTGTGGCTCATTCTACTACTACTCCACGAAAACGGTTCAAATAATATTTCTGATAATTTTTGTTATATACGTCAATACAAATTTTTGTATTGACGTATATAAAGCACCATTTTTCTTCTTTTTTTTGCTCTTTCTTTTATATATATAAAAAAATATTATATAAATTTTTAAATATGGAAATTGATAATTTGCGCAAAAGAGAGTATAAATTAAAGAGTGCTTAGATTTTTCGTATAAATATCTTAAACAAATATAAGAATTATGAAGATACTGAAAGACTACAATACTGTTTATTTATTTCTTATTTTTTAGAAGTAACTCTCATTAGATCTTTGCGTATAAAGTTATCTGTCTTATTTTTTTTTTTATTAATCTCATTATTTCTCTTTTTTGAATTTTCTTAAAAAGTTTGCGTAGTAGCTAACTAGCTTTGTAAAATCATCAAGCAATTTTATCTTAATAATTGTATACACATATATATATATTATGAAGTTCATGAGCATAATAACCAAATTTGCAAGGTACACATAACATAAACTTTCAATCTTTTTAATTCGAAAGTAAAGTTAAATTATTTTAAAAAGATTAATATAAGATTATATAAAAATATTGTTAATTAAATACGAATACTCGACTATTAATTCACAAAGAGACAAAAAATATATTTTATTACAATTCAGTAATGAGAAGATTTTTATCTCCATAAAACTTTTTTTTTAGTTTTATTTAAACAAAAGAGAAAGAGAGAGAAGAGAGAGATACTATATACAATTTTTATTTAGTCATGCAAAAAAAGAATATCGATTCAATATTTATATTTATATTTGTAATACAAAAATTCGTTGTTTGAACAGTCTTTTTTATTTTTTCAAAAATGCGTAAAGAACGATACGTAAAGGTAAAAAATATAATATTAAATATAATAAATTTAGAAAAAGGAACGAGAAATTTTTAGTATTATCAATCTCATAGGCCATGGACCAAATAGATGTGAATATATTGTTCAAGTTCTTTGCGATAACAAAAAATATAATTTTTATAGTTCTTTTCATGGATATTTTAAGCAATAAATACAAGATAAAATTATGTGAAGTTAAAAAAAAAGATAAAGTTAAATTAATAAGAATATTTAATATAATAAAGATATATAAAAATAAGATTCAATAAATTAGAAGTTAATTGATTATTTCCCAATTTCAGATGAAAAAGAGAAAAGAGAGTGTGCCTTTTTTTATTAAAAATTAGAATCACTCACCTTTCAAAAGTAAGATCGAAAGTGTCAAAAGATATGGGGATGTAACAGTGAAATCGATAAGAGAAATCGACGATCCGTTTCGAGTTTGACAATCCTCAGGGTTTCAAGGTGAGAACTGTTCGGTTTGGCGAACAGCGGTCAACTGACTGAATCCGAAGCTCCGCGTGCTTCAAGTTAACGTAATGCTAGCGGCGCGGTGACGTCATGGGGTACATGGACCAATGAGAGGACTGAGCTTGCACCCCTAAACAGGGGTGGAACGGCCCCCACCGACAGGTTTGCAAAGGGAGTCTGCATCTCGGACACATGGATGAACGGCGATTCGAACGACGATCGTCTGTTCTTCTTTTCTGCGCGTGAATTACGTCTTCTTGCTCACTTTCTCAACGTGGACTTCGCCCACGTGAAGAATGTTTAACTATGACGTCGTTGGCGTATCCTCTGATGAATAAAAGGCGTTATAAAATCAATCACCATTATTAAACGAATAAGACATGTAATGTCGTATTCGGTATGACGAGTTTACACACTTCGATGATTAACTCTGACCTCATAATTCAATGCCTCTATCGAAGGTGATGGTCATCATTTGATTTGTCTTAGAAAAAGGAATGAATTCGGAAAAGGGATTCATATCGCTTTTTTCTAATTAAATAAGCATGGGATAAAGGTTCGCTCTGCTTTTGTATCGCGTAATGAATGATTTGGTATGGAATTAAAGCAAATGATGATTAATATGTTCATAAAGATACAACTTTTTCCGCTCGGAGGAATTTTTTTTTTTTTTTATATTTTAATACAAATGCTAGTATCTTTCCATAAGCCTTTCAAATATAGAACAAGAAACAATAATTAATAATAATATTTCTTAACTTATTTTTTTTTAATGGCTCTCTTAATATTTTGCAACAAGAAAACTCCACTTAAAAACAGAAAGGTCAAAAGCAGGTTTCCCACGTTTTGCGGATTTAAAGCGAAGGGTATAAATGTTCGAATATGGCTTTTTTTTCTTTCTTTTGCATGTATAATGATATTTTAAAAAATGTGATGAAAATTATGTATTTCTAGGAATAGGATTGTATTTTTCTCTACATTTTAATATTGATTTATATTATACGAGAATATGACAAGATACGACATGAGAAAATATTCTTCCATAAGTATAAATGTATTTGTCGTTACGTATCATTGCAAGTCCAATATTAATGAATACTTTTATATATCTATTATATAAGAATATTTTGTCAAATTGTGTAATAAGAATCAATAACTCTGTTTATAGATTAATTCAGATAAAATCGATTACAATAAAGTGAAACAAAATTTATCATTTTCAAAACCACGTTCTCGAATATGTCGATCAAAAAAATTAATGTTATTAATACATGTATAAAATTATGTGTACGGAAGAGTGATTATGATGGAACAAAATATGCCGCGGATGCTATATATTCTACACAAAAAGGACTATTATAAAGAAAAAGCATTTTTTATAGTGAACCGATAACTATTATAAAGTCTTTGTAAAAACCCATTGACGTAATTAAATTTTACAATTATTCCAAAAGCGCGAATTATAATGCTTCTTTTTTCGATCAACCAGCATGTATTAAATGAATTGTAATTATTCTTGATATTATCGTATAAATATATTTTTATTAGGGTTATTTATCTAGAGATGTCATATCCAAATCAAAGTATTATTCAAAGTACTATTAACATTTTTGTCTTGAATTGTCAGACACTTTTTGTTTTGCACGAGTTAACAGCTAAGCGCTTTCCATTAAAGTGGATAAACTATTCTTGAAGATATATATGCGATAGCTTTCTTTTTGATAATTATAAGTAATTTACATTTAGGGAACATACCCGTTTGAACCTTCGAAAAATGAGTATATTTTCTATATTTTTTTGCAGCGCAACAATTTGATAAAAACTTTTTTTTTTACAATATTAATACAATATTATTAAATACTTAAATAAAAATTTTCAGATTAAAAAATTTTTTTTTTAAAGTTATGCGAATATTTGCAGATTTATGTTTTCATGCACGATGTGCATGAAAACTTGAGCTACGTTCAACGGATTGATTTCAAATTTTGCATACGAGTTCCTAATAGGATTCCGCATCTGCTAACAAAGCCTTTTTTAAATCCGATTCCCTTTGTTTCGTTATAAATAAAAAAGCAGCTACCTAAAATTTGGAGGAGCTCTGCAAATATTCCCATAACTTCAAACAAAAATTTTTTTTTAAGCTGAAAATTTGTATTTATGTAGTTAATAATATTGTATTAATATTGTAAAAAAATTAAGAATTTTTATCAAGTCGTTGTTCTGCAAAAAATCTAGAAAATATACTCATTTTTCGAGGTTTCAAACAAGCCCTCTTAAGATACGTGATAACTATATGTAATATTTTAACAATATTAAGTTGGAAATTTAGACATGTTTGGTGAAACAGCATGAGTTTTGCCCGAGGATAGATGTGATAACCGAATTAGAACCCCCAAGTACGCTAATCGCTTCGTATTTGTTATCTTGGAAGATGGTAATCTTTATGGGGATTTGTGTGCCGTAAAATAAACCGGAGCAAGTACAAATTTTACAGTTTTAAATGTTTGCCTCAAAAATGCAACACAACATTGCACATTGCACATTAAATATTATCCATATATTTTTCTATATAAAATATGTTCAACTTTCATATCGATTTGATCACGATTTACTATCAACATGAAGCTAACAACATCGGTAGCATATGCCTTACTTTAAAAGTGCTATTTAAAAATAAATGTTATCGATACGTTGGCGCATCGATTTTTAGATAGCACTTTTTAAACGAGGAAAGAAATTTATGAACGATAACAATGAGATATAATAGCTATTGCTTGATGCGAGAATCTCATTAATCCATGATGTTAAGTATGTGATACACTTGTCATTCGCCGAGCGTGTCATATGTTCATCGATTAACGAGATTCTCGCATTAAGCAATAGCTATCATATGTCGTTGTTATCATCCAACTGTCATAAAACGTGAAAAGTAAATAAAACAATACATAAAGTCATGATACCTATGGTAAATATTATAGAAATTAACAAAATTATTAACACTTTATATAGTCCTATTGCAACCAATAATAAAGTAGTAGAGAGAAAGAAAGAAAGAGTTACAAATTTAATTAACTCAAAACACATTAATGTATAGAAACAATAATACCATACAGTCGTAAAATTTTATATGACGAGTCTCTTTTTTTCTCTTCTCTGTGAAAATACGCATTTCAACTATTTCAAATAAAAGAAAAATATCATAATAAGCAACAGAAAGGACGATAAAAGAGTGTTCATTTCTTAAAAGTGAGAATGAACATTATTGTGTCGAATACTATTATACATTTTAAATATTATAAATGTGTGTGTGTGTGTGTGTGTGTGTGTGAAAGAAAAATAGATTTACCATGATAAACAACAGAGTAAACAATAAGGAAATGCTCTCTCATTTCTTACAAATAAATATCATTGTTGTACATTGAATATTATTGTGCACTGCCATTACGAAATTGAAAAGAAAAGTTTATCATTTTAAAAACATGCTTTTTCAAACATCAGTAAATGGTTAGTTACAGTCTTACTATTCCGAGTTTCATTAGAAAGAGTCTCGTCACTTATTATTATACATCGAACGAAGGCGATGTTCCCGATCGATCTTTCACAATTTATACCTATAACCGCGTGAGTGTTCTTCGAACAAAGAAAAAGTCACCTTAACGTGCTTCTGCAGAGTATTTTTATAAACTGACGTATTATATAAAAGACAAGGGAGATAGAAGATGTGCCACCATACTGACCTTTGAGAAAAACAGATCTGTTGTATGTGTGTGCGGCCTATGAATGCACACATACGTTCAAACCGCTTCATCGTAGATATTCACAAAGTGGTTCATAGTGCGTAGTCAATAGTTATTATCTTCATTCGTGTTCCATATCTCGCAGGCGAAGAAAATCGGTTCGCTACAATCGTCGCTTGTAGAACAAACGTTGTACAGAGTATCTCATACCAAGGAAGATATATATTTAGAAACTGATTCTTTTTGTGTGACAGATTTATAACGGCGGTTTTTTTATTTAAAAAGAATCTTATGGAAAAAGCTCTTTATTTGTTACTCTCTCTTTCCAGCCTTCGGTGTTATGTTTCTTGACAAGCGTATCTTGAACCATATGATTATTAAAGTAAAAGTAATTTGCAGTTAATCAAGAGATAAGATTTTGTTATATATATAAAGGCAATTTAGAGAAAACAAATTGATGTATATCGGAGATATGTACTTTTATACGTGAGATTTATTTCACTTTACATGATTGCCGATTTACTCGATTTATTCGAAGGCGGGGAATACATTTCGCAGTTTTATATCGCAGCGCGAATATCAGCATTCGGTTCAATTTTACGATACGCAGAAACCTGGCATGCCTTTTATATATATGTAAAAGAGCAAAAATTATTGCCTTTACATCTTTAACATAAAGTGACGTATCGTGCAGGAGTGCACTTGCGGGTTAACGGAGTTATCGGCAATTTTGCGGCGCCCTATAGAGAGAGAGAGAGAGAGAGAGAGAACTCTGAATTTACGAAAACATTTTTTTATTATATAAACTATTTCTATTAAAAAAAATATAATATGACAGCTTACATATCGCGACATAATCTAACAATCCACGGAGTAAGTTATCATCATTTCAAAGTTAAAGTCTTCCAACTGAAAAAGTACGACGGTGGTTTTTCCTTATGGGATTTGAGAAGAGTGACTATGACATTTGTAAGAAAATAAAATGCTTTCAGTTTCACAGTCGATCTGCTGCGGTCGCAAACCGTTACTAACATCTTGAGAAGAAAGTATTCCCAAGTGATTGTCTCTCCGACGTTCTCATTCACGTGAACCGAGTGATATACATACAGTCTGTATGCAGAATATCTCCTAACATTTGCATCAAATGTCCCGATCGTAAAGTTTTGACCAATTTAAAATTGACTTTTTTTATTCTTATTGTGCACGCAAGAATATATATTTTATATAATATATTACTCTCTCTCTCTCTCTTTTATACATACACACATTCCCTCAATATATTGTATATTATATATATTATAATAATTTTATGAACGTACTTTTCTTTTATATCCATAAAATGCAAAAAATTCAACTAACATGAATAAATTTGGTGGATAAATCAAAATTTAAAAAAATTATTTTATTGTAAAAGATTCTGTTATATTTGTTTTATTTTATTTGAGCACTTATATTCATCGTTGAGATGACATTATAACTTTTTCGTATTGCCCGACTCCATCCTTTTGTTTCGCGTACCGTACGAACGAGCGGGTCGCCTGTCAAAACTATGCGAACGTCCGCTTGATTTATATCATAAATTCAATTGATGTCGAAACTAAAAATACCGCGCGACGACCGCTTTTCTCATAGGCATTTTACCACATTTTCCGCTAAAATTTGTATAGCGTGTACATACTAGAAAATATCTTTTATCAATCACGCATTTCTGATGAAAAATTGCTGCATAACACATTTGCTTCTTAATGTTGACTAGAAAAAAATAGTGAAAAATTATTTAACAAATGTGATATTATAAATAATTAATAATACTATTTGGAAAATACGTTGACTTGTCTGTCAAAAAAATAGTGTGTTTACTTTTAAAAAAATAAAATTATTAATATATTTCCATCTGTGTAATAAATGTGATTGTTCAATCAGAAATTTTATTGTGAGAGAATATAGGCTTTTCGTGAGAGTTTAACATTTGCGCCTGTTTCGCAAAAGAGATGAAAATTTATAGAAAAGAAGCAATTTCCTTGTTATAATATCAATAAAATTGTATTCATTTCTCTAAAAATTACTAATAATTATATTAACGACTATTTTATCGTGCGATTAATTGGTATGCACTTCAATATCTACTTTATATATTAGCCAATCTCCCTTGTAAGTTGTAATCAAACATCGCAGGATGTAAAAGAAACTTCGAAGATATCTATATCGATTTACCGTTTTCCCCTAAATGTGAGAAACGAGAATATATATCGCTCATGAGGGATAGAAAGGACATAGAAATTTGCCGCAAGGTAGATTTTACGACCGCTTTTACTCTGGCAAAAGATTTAGCTCAAAAATTACGTAGATTGATCGGATTTAACGACGCCAAAAAGCTGCATCCTGCCGAAGATCCTTATTTATTTCCTTCCGCCGATTGACGAGTTCCGATTTAATACTCGATATCCTGTTATCGTCATACCGGAAGCAAAGCGATCGAGTTAAAGTGACTTGTCGCGTCGCTCAGCAAACGGACACGTCTAAATTCGCATCCGATAAATGATTCAAATTATTACATCGAATGTCTAATTTGGAAACTGTAGAGAGCTTTCCGCCATCAAAAATAACAATAGATAAATTAATCCTTAAAAATTATATTATATAAAAATAAATCAAAATTTAGTTTGACGTTAGATAAAAGTGAACTATAATATAACTTGATAATCGTATACATTAAAAAACTTTTTTTTTCGGTTACTTTTATCTTTTTTCAAATACTTGTGCATTTTCTGCAAATTCTTATATTAGATGCAAAATATTTTGCAAAAATTTTAAATATTTTTTATACTGCATTTATGTATAACATCCAAAATGTATAAAAATAATTGTAATAGTTTTAATCTTGTCATATACTCGAAATAAAACGTCTGTTTCACAGGACAAAACTGTGACATCACGGTTTGTTATGACAGCGATGTAGCACTTGTGGAATCGTACATTTAACTATAAAATCTTCCCACGAAGGTTGAAATCGAAATCTCAATGGCATCGCGAAAAATCGTCTTTATAATGTTAAAACTCTTTATATTATATGGAATGCTTGAAAGAGAGAGAGAGAGAGAGAGAGGGATAACAAAAAAAAATTGTTAGAGTAAAATCTGTTTGAAATTAATTAAAGGATAAATTATTTACTCGTATACTTATAACTTTATTTGCGATTATCTTTACATGTACGATCGCTTATAATAGAAAAATTATTAGATACATGTTTATTTATCAAAGATTTATTTTATATTAGAATTCAATAGAATCTGTATATTAAAGAGATTCACGAAGTTGATCTATATGCAATGGGAAATGTAAATGCTAAAAATTATCTAATGTTACACGCAGATATAAAATACTTTCATTGTTATAATTACGTGTAGAGATTATATCCAATCTGTTTATTTGCTTCCGTAACTCAAAAGAGAACGTAAAAACATTGAAAGAGGAAAGTACAATTTTTTACATGTTTTTATAGCAATCGTGATGACTCTGCTGCAACTATTACATACCCATATTTGTCTCATCTTTTTTAGATTGTTTACTATCTAAATGAGCTACTTGTAATTATAATATGAGAAAAACGTTGACCGAAACAAGTATTGTTTTGCTTGAAATAAAATAAGTTGAATAGTTATATACAATACTTTAGTAGGATTAATTTTTTTTACAATAAAAAAAGATTTTAAAAAAGTATTTAGTACATAGTATAAAATAGAAGAATAAAAAACTTTAAAATTGTTCAGATTTGTTTAGATATATATTGTTTTTATATTTTGCTGCATAATTTTTTTAAAATAAATGTTAGATTTTTTCACCAAAATGTATTAATATATATTGGGTTGTTCGGAAAGTAATTTCGTTTTTTTCTATGAAAATGAAAGACGATTTTCTTATAGTGAATAAATATTTTATTGAATTATATATTGTCCATTCTGGTCCAATACCTTTTGCCATCTTTCTGGCAGTAGCATAAAATTTTTGTTTTTTGCTGGCAAAAAACTGATCCAGGTGATTTTTGATCTCTTCATTTGAAGTAAAGGTTTTACCGTCTAAAAAATTTTGTAGAGACCGGAACAAATAATAATCAGAAGGTGCCAGATCTGGAGAATATGAAAAAAAATAAAAACAAAAAAAAAGTAAAAAAAAATTTAAAAAAAATAATAAAATATGCCAAAAATGCTGCTTTTCGCTTTCCATATTTGAAAGGGTACCAACCAAAAACTACTGCGTAGAATCAATCGAACTTTTTCACAAGCAAGCCTTGCTATATCAGCTGTTAAAATATATAATGATTATACGGCTTAAGTGTGAAGTTGGCTGTGAAAAAATACAATTAAGTCCTCTGTTGGAAAAAACGAAATTACTTTCCGAACAACCTAATAGTTTTTTCGTTTACCGCTATATGACATATCTATCTCGTATTTAAGTTTCTGTTATAGGTAAATATAAAGATTGCAAAACGCGATAACAAGATTAAAAATGTGTAATGGCTTCCGCTCTGCACACAGGACGCGGAAACGCTTGCCGTGCGGCAAAAAGT